>NC_138150.1:23790352-23892852 GCF_964199315.1 Orbicella franksi | reverse complement strand
TTTTTCACGGACATTGCCTCAATCCATTTTCTGGCTACGGTAATGAAATGGAATGCTTTAGCTGATCAGAAAGGCAGGAAACTGGCCTAGTGAACAAGAGGTCCCGTTATTGCCACCGTATGAAGTACGAAAAGTGAATTGTACTCCTTCAGACTGCACTGTTTCTTGTCCTTTTTCTCCATACCATGACACAGGCCCCTTGATAAGCGACACTAACTCGTATTCCTTGTTTTCCACCAAACATACTGGACAATCAAACTGTACATCAAAGCCGTAGAACCAATCAGGGTCGTCTTTTTCTGAGAAGGATCCCGATTGTTTTACCAGAATAGAGCCATCTGTGGAATCTTTCACCTCAGTACAAACTGTATACTCGCCACCTTGTGAGCCAAAATGCTGAACTCCATGCAACATAACAGGCATGTTAACAGTAAAGTTAACTCGGTCAGGGATAGAATTAATGTAATCCCACCATCCTCCTCCAGTTTGTGCCCGACAGAACTTTTTAAATCTGGGACATCGACGAATTGGCGTATATGCTTTCCTTGGAGTTTGCTTGTATGGCAAAGGTGTTGATAAAACATTGGCATAATGTTTTATCATGTCACCAACCTCTTGAAAAGAAAGAATGTAAGAATCGAATACAACAGAAGCAAACTCCCTCTGAGACATCAATGGAAACCTTATCTCTTTCACGATCTCTTCTCCCAGAATTCTACTCTTGCCATCGCTTTCAGGAGTTATCCCTTGCCTCTCACTTTCTTTTGTGATCCAGCGATCAACAGCTTTAAACAGTTTCACTTCCTTCACGTTCAAATTTTCTTTCTTCACGAGAAACTCGACTACAGATCTCTCAAGTGTAACAAATTCATCTGACGTCACAGCTTCTTCTGTCTGCTTCTCGATCACTTCCCAGAATCGATCTTCCAAATCTTTATCTTCAAATTTCTGAGCGTGTGGCAGAATGCAAAACACGTTGGATGCTTTCAAATTGTCACGCAGATGTTCGGTACATTTCTCTGCGAGAGAAGGCACCATATATTTGTTCGCTAAGTATAGCACTTGCATTATATTGCTTCCGTTTAAATTCGCTTCGTCGGTGTACATGAAACGAAACAACTCCAACAGACTCTGGTAGTCACAGTCAGGCAGTTCAATAGAGTCTGTAGTCTCCGCCATTTGTCCATAGAACATGGCATAGAACACAGGACTGCTGATTGCAAGCACAAACTTGTGGGCTGGGATCACCCTCTTACTTTCACTTTCGCCAGTCGACACTGGAACAACAAATTTCATATCACTCAAGAGCTGATTGTTGAAAATAAACGTAGTTCTCCCCACGATAGTTGATCGTTTCGTCTGCCTCTTCTCTTCAACAATAGCCATCGTTGCTTGTCTTGATCTTCGCAGTTTTATTTTTTATAGCAATGTTTCGAGCTCTTCGCTTGTCGAAAACGAAACAGGAATAAGAATAAGCGGAAGTACTACTACTGGACAAGCCGGGTTTGATGTTCCTGCTTGTCACAATCTCACACAACCTCTTTAATTACTGAAAGTCTTGGAATCAAAATCAACCAAAACCCTGTAGCAAGCCGGTTTCTACCATGAGTGCCATGAAATCTCTGGGTGTACATATTGATCAGAATCAAGACTGGGAATATCATATTAAATTTATGAGATTTCCAAAAAGATTGACGTTGGCATAAGTGACAAACACATATAAGCTGATATAAGGAATCTTGTTCCGCGTTAGGTACTTTATACTCTTAACATTTTTAATTCATTAATTCAACCTTGTGTCGATTATTGTAGTGTATTATGAGCATGTTGTTCAATGAGAGACTCACAGAAATCACAAAAGCTCCACTGATCTTGCTACACGTATCATAACCTTGGCTCAAATTATGACAGTAATAGTGATGAACTTTTTCGTGATTTAAATTAAAGCAAACTTAATCATCAACGGGCCATTAGTCAAACGATTATGTTGCTCAACACCTTATCAACCAGACCGCGCGAGATGATTTTAAAATGAAATCAGAAGATCACTCCTTCCAAAACGAACTCGTAGAGTAATTTACAACACATCTTTGTGAAGTTAGTTTCACATTAATTAACTACTATAGTTAGTTTGTTAGCTTAAATACTTTAGTGTTTTTAATTTCTTCTAATAATTTTATAGTTCACCTCCATAAAATACCATGTTAAAATAAAATCATATCACTTTTTAACTCTATTGACGCTATTAAACTGGATTCACGTTAACCGGAGCGCAGTGATTGGCTCATTACTCAAAGCCGGACTCATTTGACTCGTAAATCAGGGGACCTTGTTCAATCAGGGCTCAGAAAAATCCAACATACAAATGAACATTTTCTACTCTACTTTATTCACTTTCCAAACCTAATTGACAAGCCATGATGACGTGACAAAACCTACGTTACAAAAGATGTCAGCCACATTACGCCGAGTGAAAAGCTGGCTATTGTCCATTGAATATAGAACTTTTCGCCGTTTCAGGTGAAGCGAACAAGAAAACTTCAATGAAAATTAAATGATTTTACATCTTCACTATTAAGAAGATCACTAGACCGGTTTTGACTGTAATAACACACCAAGAAATCTTTCAAGAAATGAAAAATCTAAATCACGCGCACTACTCTTCAATACACGGGGGCACCCAACGGATCGTTTCGACAAGTTGTCTTGTTGAAAGTTATCTGTTCGGAAAAACTTTCTTCCTTGTCACCTTGAACTTTCGTGATGTGAGAAATTTAATGTTTTGGGATTGATAAAAATGTCCTTTTGGGTACCGAAAAAAGGTCAGCTATGATCTTAGGAAAGGATTAGAGCCAAGGTTTTCGGGAAATGGACAAAACAAGCCCTAATATATTCGAGAAGACACAAGTTCCCCTATAGACTGACCGAACAGATAAAATTGCATAGCGCAGCTAAAATTAACCTACCGAGCTTTAAAAGCACTCCAGATAGTCTAAAACGGTGTTTTAAAGCATTTTTCATAAAAACGTCCTTTAGTGCCCCTGAATACTAAAACTAAACTAAAGCGAAAATAAACGCGGGAAACTGACCGCGTGTTTCACATGTGCCATTATAGCTAGCATTTGATGAAGTCAGAGTGAATCGTACTCCTTCGCATTCATCAGATGTTCGCCCGTCTTCGCCATACCACGAGTTAGGGCCCTTGATAAGCGAAACTAACTTATACTTCTTATTTTCCTGCAAACATAATGGACGATCAAACTGCGCATCAAAGCCATAATATTGATTATTTTCTGCCGACTTGTCCTTTTCTGAAGCATAAGATCCTGATTGTTTCACAGTAGAGGAGTCATCTGCGCTATCCTTCACTTCTGTGACAACCGTGTAAAGTGACAGGCTTCGAAACAGAGAACTAAACACTGTCACGTTTGGAATCACAGTAACGCCACATATCATTACCTGGAGGAAAGATTTTGTCAAATCTTTGGAATCGATATCCAACGCAACCAATCCTTTTAACCTGTATGAATGGAAAAGATGATGTTAAAACACCACCATAGTGTTTCATCATGTCCTCTGTCTCTTTGAAAGTTAGAATGTGAGAATCGATTACAACAGAGGCAAACTCCTTCAGCGACTTCAATGGAAACCTTATCGCTTTCACGATCTCTTCTCCCAGAATTCTTCTCTTCCCGTCGCCTTCAGGAGTTATCCCTTGCCTCTCATTTTCTTTTGTGGCCCAGCGATCAACAGCTTTAAACAGTTCCACTTCCGTCGCGTTCAACTTTTCTCTCTCCACAACAGACTCGACAACCTCGTTCCCAGGGTCCTCTCTCTTCCTCCCTCTGGTTGCGGCTGGTCACGTGTCTACGTATGCCAACGAAAGCCGCACAGAGAGTGGGTCCTCAACTTAAATTTAGTCAACACTGTCTGGGGAGATTAATGTTGCGCTGCTATGCAGACGTTATTTATTTTGAAAGTGAAGCAAGTTGTTTGTCAGAGATCCTGCCTGACCAATGCTACGTCGCTATGATCTGAACTTCTATGAGTATGAGATGCTAACTGAGAGGGAACTTTGCTCATTTTTCACTGCTTTTTTAAAAACCGTCAACAACCCGCTTAGGATTAGTTTAATCAGTTTTTCACAGCAAAAGATTTAAGTAACCGTCAAATTATCGACGGGATGCATTCAGCTGAATGAGAAGCTAGTTTCTTGGCCGAAAATTGGACTTAACGCTAAAACTGTTTTAAAACGAAAGCCGTTGGATTTTGCAAACGCGCGACCGATGTCGCTGTTGTCAAGTTCTGGCTTCATAAAATTTCTCACAGCAAGAGAACCGAATGACTGTCAAACTCTGGATTGGATGAATTCAGTCAAATTCCAAGCTAGTCTCTTGGCCAAACACTGGACGTATCAAACTCTACACGAAGGCATCAATGTCTCCGTTGTCATTTTGCCGATCGAAAAATATAAGCTGCTTAATCAAGTTATTAGTATTCAGCACTCAGTCGTTGTTGATGTCAAGTTCTTCGTAATTTGTTTTCGCCGCAAGAGAACCAGTGGAATGACCGTCAAACTGTCGATGGGAGGAATTCAATGAAATTCAAAACTACCTTTGTAGGCGAACAAACGATGTATTTACACCCGCTTTCAGTGTTACGTGCATAGCAACTATCTTTCGACATGCCATCGTTCGACATGTTATGTAACCGGTTTCGACAAAACACTGACCCCCGGTCAACTGACCCCCTACTGACCCCCTATAAAATCAATGGGAAAATGAAAATGAAAAAAAGCCCAGAACTATCAATGAGACCGATTCAAGTTCATCAATAAATTTAGCTTACCTGAAACTTCCAAGATGGCGGACGCGTTGCAGATTTCCGACTCTCTTGTTCTCCTTTGACTGTTTAGTGGAGGTTTTGTTGACGGAAGATCGAGCACAAGTTTGAATATCGTCAAATATTGTTTTCGTCCGCATTAGAAAATGAAGAAAAGAAAAAATTTGACAAATGAGCAGGCTCGCAAAAGGCTTGTGATGGACTGCTCGTGCGAGCGGCACGAACACGCGCGTAAACCTCAACCGGAAGACGAATTTCATAAGGTAGTTCCAGGCCTCTCGCCTTGTTTTTGCATTTTAAGAACTGTAGTAACTGTAGTATAAACCATTTGTATAGGCCGGTGGATCACTTTCTCCTTGGTGCATGAAGCCGTCAAAAAGACCATGGATTCTCAATGTAAAATACTTGGATAATCTTATCAAAAACCAACATACCTTTCTACAAGCTCCACCACATCCAGATCGTCGGCAAGGAAAAGTAACAAAAATAAATTTCATAATGTATTCATGGCACAATTCGGATATACAAAGTGCAAAATAAGAGGCAAATCGATGAAAAACAGTAATGCCACTTACCGCCCATGACTAAAGCCATGTGCAACGTAGTTTGTGCATGCGGAAGGTGAGGGACCTGGGGCTACAAGGTTGCCAAAATAAACTTCCGGTTGATGTAATCGTGTGCGTGTCGCTCAATGTTAGTCGCGTGCGTGTTAATTTGCCAGAATTTCCTCGCTATTTTCATTGCTTAGTTTTCTAATGGCTACAAATACCATGCTTGATGATATTCCAACTTATTCTGTGCTCGATTTTCCGTGACAAATCCTTCAGTCAAATGAGAAGGGACTCGGAAATCTGCAATGCGTCCGACATCTTGGAAGTTTCAGGTAAGCTTAATTTATTGATGAACTTGAATCGGTCCCATTGATAGTTCTGACTTTTTTCAATTTTCATTTTCCCGTTGATTTTATAAGGGGTCAGTAGGGGGGTCAGTAGGAGGGTCAGTAGGGGTTCAGTAGGGGGTCAGCTGACCGGGGGTCAGTGTTTTGTCGAAACCCCTATGTAACCTGGCCTACGTCAAAATGTAAGCACAACTGACTTCTTTACGGTCGAACTCGACTTTTAGTCCTGAAAGATGGATTTATTTGGCATGAAACTAAGGCTAGGGGTAGGCTAGGGAAATGGACTGTTTTGAATGTTTACATCTTTCGAATATTAACTGAGCGGTAGCGGTCCAATTCTACCGGAAGTCACTATTGAGAGCCGATGGACAACACTAAAATCGTTTGAGTCCACAATCTTCTTCATTCATATGAGGTCAGTAATTATCATATACTTCCCATTTGTTCCGCTAATAACCGGAAAAATTGCCAGTTTCACAGGTAAACGGTCTTTCAGCCGTTTACATAGCATGTCGAAAGATGGAATGTCGAGAGATGGTCGAACGATGTCGCCTATGCACGTAACACTGAAAGCGAGTGTAACTCTAAACGAATGAGTAAATACCTACGTTGTGATTTTGCCGAATGAAAAATGAACTTAAATTCACCGCGCGGTTCATTTATTGTTGTGCTCGTCATTTCCAAGTTCTTTGTCAATTATTTTCACCACCACAAATTCCTAAGACCGTCCAACTATCGATGGGAAAATTCAGCCAAATGCAGAGCTAAGCCGAACTTTGATGCATTGAACTCCAAAATCGAATGTGCCAATGCCTTCGCTGTGAGTTCGGCCGAGGTTACAAATTCCACTCCCTACTCCCTACTCCTCAGTAGGTGAGCTCAGTGGAGACAAACTTTAACTGTCCTGCCCCTCCCTCCAATCATTTTTCTGGAATCTGCAAAAATCTAGCAGACACGTGACCAGTCGCAACCAGGGTACTTTCTCGAGCGAGGAAGAGAGAGGACCCTGGGAACGAGGTTGCAGACTCGACTACTGATCGCTTAAGTGTAACAAATTCATCTGACGTCACAGCTTCTACTGTCTGCTTCTCGATCACATCCCAGCATCGGCAGCTTCTTAACATACCACTCATCTGAAATAGTATTTTTTAGGGGTAGTCCATTTTAGGGTAATCCATTTAGGTAGTCCATTAGGGTAGTCCATGGACTAGGGGTCAGTGTTTTGTCCATCACCCTCCATTTGACCTTAGAACATGGTATAGAACACAGGACTGCTGATTGCAAGCACAAACTTGTGAGCCGGGATCACCTTATTACTTTCACTTTCGCTAGTTGACACTGGAACAACAAATTTCACATCACTCAATAACTCTTTGTGGAAAATAAATGTGGTCCTCTCCACAGTAGTTGATCGTTTTTTCTGCCAGTTCTCTTCAACAGTCGTCAGAGCTTAAGTTTCCTATTACACCTGCACTGCAGGTTAACATTTTGCCGCTATGGACGCCAACTGGAATAATGCACAGATTGACTTAGTACTCATAGAATTCTTTGAATCATCATAAGCGGCGAGGGGAGCAAGGGGGACTATGGCGCCCCAAACGAAAACTTTTCCCCACATTTTGGTGCCGAAAATGTCGATAGCGCAGTTTGACAAAATATTCCGTTTCCGTTTCTCTAACTAACAAAATTACTTTCACTTTCATTGCCCCTTTCCTTTCTTCCCTTGTTAACAAATTCAATTTATTTCATACACATGGCTAAATTACAACTATGAGTAGGGTTTGCTGTTGGCTTGTTTCATCAGCCGGCGAATTAATAGTTCAGCTGGGATAGCATATGCGTGTTTAAAATATATTCCCAAAAGCCTTCACGCCCATTTGTGCCTCCTAAACTAAACTTTCGACTGAAATACAATTATCATTATCTTCATGTTTTCCTTTTTACTATTCTACGTGCCGTCACAATCCTCTTTTTAGGTTGTATTTACTCAGACTTTGAGTGTTACTTGGACCATTCACAACTAACAAAACTGTAACTAGATCAGGATTTCTGGGGGGCAAACCTCGTTCCAGGATTGGGAAAAAGACGGACCCTGCGAACGAAGTTTTTACGTCAAGCAGTGTTCCAATGTAGATAGGACTCTTGAACATCAAACTACATGTGTACAGGTTATTAGCTTGGGCCTTGGTAAAATGGGAACTGGGATTTCTTCACTATGACAATGGGATTTGTGTCACTGGGACTGGAAATCACAAACAAAATATATGGCAATGGTACTGGGTTTTGGGTATTTATAAACCCCTCCCCCCTCCCTCCCCCGCTCTTTAGAGCGCTTTTTAAGAACTACAAAGGAATGCTTCAGCCTATAAATAGGGCAGGAAACTGGCCTCTTGTATCAGAGGTCCCGTTAGTTCTACCGTCCGAGGTACAGAAGAACACTCTTATACCCTGAGACTCAACAGATCTTTGTCCTTCTTGTCCAAACCATGACTGTGGACCCTTTATAAGCGACACTAACTTGTACTCCTTACTTTTCTCCAAACAAACTGGACGATCAAACTGTACATCAAAGCTGTAATAGGAATCGGTTTCGTCCTTAATAGAGGAGAAGACTCCAGATTGTTTTACCAGAGAGGAGTCATCAGTGCTATCTTTCACTTCTGTGGAAACTGTGTACTCTCCACCTTCAGAACCAAAATGCTGGACTCCATATAACTTGATGGGCTTGTCTACACTGAAATTGATAGAATCAGGATTACCGGAGTAATTCCAACGGCCAACGGGCGCAAGAAACTTTCTAAATCTGCGGCACCGATGTGTAGCGAATCCAATCCTTGGAGCTTGCAAGAATGGTAAAGAAGATATGAAAACACCATTGTAGTGTTTCATCATATCGCCGACCTCTTCATAAGTAAGGACGTGAGTGTCAATTACGAAAGAGACAAATTCCTTTTGCGACATCAGTGGAAATCGTATCGCTTTTACGATCTCTTCTCCAAGAATTCGTCTCTTTTCGTCTCCATCACGACTTGTCCCTTGCCTTTCACTTTCTTTTGTGGCCCAGCGATCAACAGCTTTAAACAGTTCCACTTCCTTCACGTTCAACACTTCTCTCTTCACAACAGACTCGACTACAGGTCGCTCAACTGTGACAAATTCATCTGACATCACAGCCTCTTCTGACTGCTTCTCGATCACCTCCCAGCATCGATCTTCCAAATCTTTGTCTTCAAACTTCTGAGCGCGCGGCAGAATGCAAAATACGTTGGATGCTTTCAAATTGTCGCGCAGATATGCGGTACATTTCTCAGCGAGTGGAGGCACCATATATTTCTTCGCCAAGTACAGTACTTGCATCACATTATTTCCGCTCAAATTCGCTTCGTCGGTGTACATGAAACGAAACAACTCCAACAGACTCTCGCAGTCACAGTCAGGCAGTTCAATAGAGTCTGTAGTCTCCGCCATTTGACCATAGAACATGGCATAGAACACAGGACTGCTGATTGCAAGCACAAACTTGTGAGCTGGGATCACCTTCTTACTTTGACTTTCGCCTGTCGACAATGGCACCACAAATTTCACATCGCTCAATAACTCGTTGTTGAAAATAAAAGTGGTTCTCTCCGCAATAGTTGATCGTGTCGTCTGCCAGTTCTCTTCAACAACAGCCATCGTGGTTTTTCTTGGTTTTTGCAGTTTTGTTCGATACAGCAATGTTTCCAGCTCTTCTCTTGTGAAAAGCAAAACAGGAATAAGGATCGGAGGAAGTCGGCTGCCGCTGGACAAGTGGCTCTTGGTACTGCAGGTTCTTGCTTGTCACAACAACGCGATCGCTGTTGTGTGACACGCAGCAACTTGAAGTCTCACGTCCTCCGTCGATAACGCTTACTCAAAATCCTACATTTGAAAACAGAAAACCATATCCTTGGTTACACTCGTTTTCGTCAAGGTACATGCAAATCAACTTGTCTTATCCTAAGATGCCAAAAAGAAACATAAACGGATCGACAAAAGAACACATTATAAAACTTCGTCTAGAATACGTGCTACAATGCCATTCTTTGACACGGCCGAGAACAAACAAGTTCTGACTTCACACGGCAAAAGGCTTCGTGCCAACCCTTAAACATGCAGAAATCTTAAAGATTACAATGAAGGGCAGAACATCTCGGAAAAAATGTTTGTCCTAAGGAGAATACTCATGTGACATAACAGCAGGTGACCTAAACTTACTATGACAGCTTCTATATGGAGCTTTCAATAGGAGTTTTTACATGATGGTCAATACAAACTCCTATAGACACTTAATAGAGCAGCTCCGTTTCAAATTAGATTCGATAGAATAGTATGAACTGAATATGACAAAAATAGAATTTCATTAACTGGTTCTAGGCAGAGATTGTCCACTTATCCTGAGAGTTCTGGAATCAAAATAAACCAAGAGTGAAAAACCCTGTAGCAATTTTCTACCGTGAAATTCCACCAGTGAGAAGATCAGAATCTAAATTGGGAATATGGTATTAAAGAAATTTCGAAAAAGAAAGCATACGGAACTTGTTCCAGGCGGGATACTTCGCACTATTTCTAATTCATTAAACCAACCTCATTCCGATTGTTGTAATGTAGTTAGGGTATGCTGTTCAAGGAGGGACTCGGAAATTACAAAAGCTCCACTAATCTTGCTGTTGCAGAGGGGGCGGGGGTACTCTATAAATCTTTGGGTGGCGTTGTGCCGCTGCGGCGTCAATTTCACAACTGCTTAAGTTGTGTATATAACTGCCATGATCAATCATGTCTTCATAGTGGTTCACACGTGAAAGAAGAGAATTAATTTTAAAATTGCTCTCAAGGCACAGATACTCGTTTGGTTTATAAAGCTCATGACTTTCGTATTTTTCTTTAACTCGTAATCCTCTCATTTGTTTTTTTTTTGTTTTTTTCTTTTCTTTTTTTTTTTTTTTTTTGCGATAACCGACAATTTTCAAGTTGTCTGCTCTCGCACGTTGCGTCAACATTGGGTAAATTATAAATTCATGTGTCCATCCGCTTATTGACAATGAAAATTAGGCAATGAGCGTGCGAGAAGCCTGATTTTCTTTTTTTTCCCAGGCTTTTTTTTCGCAGCTTTCTAAAGTTACGTAAGTAACTAAGATGATCTCCAGTGTCTTTAAATCACTATCCTGCAGTTCAAATACGTGATCATTGACTTGCGTTACCGCCGCTTAATTTACTCTGACTGGTGTTTCCAGTTCAGCTATTGGTTAGGACGAAATAACTGATCTGTCATGAGACGGGAGTGTGAGCAGGTGACAGAGTGTGCTTAATTCAGTGTCGTAAGAAATGGCAGCTTCCAATGACTTTGTTCACTCTGGGACCAAGTTTTATTAATCCTCCAAGCCCTTCATTCCTGCCTTTTCTTATGGTGTGTCTGCTGAAAAAGGGCTTACAAAAGGGGGAGTCACGGGCACCCCACGACCCCCCTCCCCCCGAGGTGCGTCCCTGAGCATCTTTTCCTTATACAGAAAAAAGATAATACGAGTTTTTTTCGTGACTTTTATATGGAGATAGTAACGTCTACTTTTGGCGATGACTTAGATCGCTTTCGACAGGTCTGTACCTCGCTTGTTTTTGCTTTTGTTCCAACATACTGTTAACAAACCACGACACTTTTCCGCGCTCTAAACTCTGTTGGACTACAGAAATGCTCATAAAATGTTCAATGCCTAAACTCAAACGGCACCATCAATGAAGCGAGTGGTTTTACGAGTGGTCTTTAATTGTTATTGATATGGTGTATAAGATGGTAGACCATAGAATGTTATAAGCTATTTTCCTACTTAAATCACACGCGCATGACAGAACGAGAGATCAACGTTTCTGTGTGAAGATAGACTACGAGTAGCCTGAGTCTGTCCCTCTTTCGCTTGGTCCGTCGTGCGTGACACGAAAGAAAAAACTGCTATACGCGGCCATTTTTTCCTCGCGCTTTATTTACGGTCTCGCTAACGGACTAAGCGAAAGTGGGAATACTCGTAGTCGAGCATGAAGAAGTTCTTCGTCCCAAATTTTGCCACGTTTATGCCAGAATTTGGCTACTCTTGTCATTAATAATTATAATACATAAAGTTACACCTTGCCTGCCATAGAAAAACATTTTCCTAGAAGTTTTCCCTGGTAGATTTTTGTCTGCCCTTGTGAGGGGTGTTATTGAATCCCTGTGTATCACCTGGGTCTTACCCTTGTCGGTTACACAGGAAGGTCTTAGCGTAGGTCTATTCAAAATAACGTTTCCATCAGTACGATCGGTACCGTGCGGCTTCTCTCGAAAAAGAAAAGGTTGATGCTGAAATGGTAATGATTCTTGCGACTACAAGCTCCCTACGGGTCAAATAACACCGTGCTTCTCAGTCTGAGTTGATCTAATAAAGTCTCTTAAAGCTATTGCCAAGACCATGGTGTCGAAGAAATTGACGAATTGTTATTTGTTGCTGTCATCACGGCATACATGCTGATTTTCAGATCTCCGTTCACAGTTCCTGAAGTCCGGGCTATGAACTCTTTCTTCTCCGCCCTATTTAGGGGTTGAATCAAGGCTCAGCCTCTATATAGGGCGGGGAAGGGAGAGCTCAGGAACTGCACTACTGTCCTCCATGTTCTACAGTTTTCGCAGCACAAAAATTTGAACTAGTGTGATTACCGTGTCAAGCTGACTTAAGCCTCGTTATTCTAGGAAGGAAAATTAGACTCGATAAAAGTTGAAATGCTTATAAATTGTTTGGAAACAGGAAAGGACATTTGGTCTGACTTGGAAAGAAGCTTACTACAGTCAGAAGGGTCATAATACGTTATTGTAGTAGAGTTACTTTACTATTCATGTGCGAAACTCGTGGGAAGATGTACTCGACCCACTACCTCCGACCTAGAGACATGAATTATAAACCGGCCAATACCTTTCCGAAGTAATTTAAGACTAGACTAGAAGGGTCAGTCATCAATGAGTTTATAAATAAAGGAAGTACTTTAGGAACGTTGTGTTTACGAGCATTTAGACAACATTCAAGTGACTGTTGGTAACGTTGGTTTTAATATTTATTATTTGACTCTACTGTAACAAACAAAATTACTTTCACTTTCATTGCCCTTCCCCCTTCCTTTCCTGTTAAAAAAAATCAATCTACTTTACACACATGTGTAAATCACCACTGTAAGCATGGTGCTTGCCGTTGGATTGTTTCTTCGGGCGGTAGGATCATAGCCCAATTGGGATAGCATTTGCGCAACGGTTGTAAATGTATTCCAAAGCCTTCACTCCCTTTTGTGCTTTCTACACTAACCTTTGAACTGAAATATAATTATGAACCTCCTAATGTTTTTCTTTATACTACCGTAAACTTCCGAAAGTAACGACCCTTGTTACTTTCGGAATTAGTAGCCTTTGGGGCTCGTTACTTTCGAGGAGCAAAAAGCGTTATATAAAGTTGGTACGACTGGGCTTTTCCAGTTTAAATCTATATTGCTGCCACATGGCTGAGCTCTTCATGTCTAGACCGCGTTGTGAGTGGTGGGCAGGAATGCTAGTTATATCAGATACCATAAACTATTTCTACTTCATTTACGCACTGCTACGTTAGTCTGATTTAACAATATCTCGGCCGAGTTTTAAATTTAAATTTGAAGAAACGTTCTTATTTATACGCTCTTGGTGAAAATGGTGTTAATTTGAATCAAAGTTCCCTATATTACGTTCCTGTTACTTGAAGACGATTCTTTCTACGGGTTTTGTTTTAACTGGGCGAGACATTAACTCATGTGATGAAGCACGAATTGGTATTTTCACTACGCTTCGTGGCATAAGCAATACCTTCCCTTGTTGTGGAGTTCCTTAAATCAAGTTACCATACCTAACTTGCACCTGACTATTGATTGGAAAAATAAATATACTATTTAACCTGGGTCTCACTATTTTCGGGGAGGGGGTGTTGGGGTGGGGTCGCTGTTTTCGGAGGGCTCGCTACTTTCGGGATTTATTATACATTGAACTCAGGCCCAGTTCAGACATCGTGCTTCTGCCGTGCCGAACTAAATTCAGGAATTAAGTTCGACAAAAGCACGGCAGAAGCACGGCGTCTGAATCAAACTTTTGAATTAAGTTCGACAAGCTCTGCCGTGCTACACGACTCTGGCACGGCAGCGATTCAAACGTCGTGCTTTTCCCTCGCTAAACAAAATTCATATATTATATTAATGTATTTTGGCGGGTTGCGTTCCCACGGGGAGTTAGGAGGAGAATTGTTACGCGGCATCAGTAAATTCTGAATTTGGTTCGACTCTGTCGCGACGTCTGAATCAGAGCTGTTTTCCTGCCGTGCTGCGGTCGAACGTAATTGCAATTTAGTTCGGCACGGCATAAGCACGACGTCTGAACTGGGCCTCACTAACTCTTTTTTGATTGGCCGAAAGCGTACAGTGAATTTTCGAAATCAGTGCCTCTGACGTCATCTTGCTATAGCCTGGATTATACAATTATCATGTCAAGGACACTCAAGGTCACGGGTAATCGATAATCATGTCATGTATGACCGCAGTTCTTTTATTTTCCTTAGTTTAATCATGTCAAATTCGCGCGCTTTGTGTTGCTTGCCGTCAGTGAAGAAGCAAAACCATGACTTCCAGTTTTTTTAGTTCAATGTATAATAAAACAATTATTAGATTCGGTTTTTGTGATATCTAGGATAATCAAGGTCTCGGTAAGAGTTATCAGCCTCAGCCTTCGGTTTCGGCTGATTACCTCTACCTCGACATTGATTATTCTGCATGTCACAAAAACCTCATCCAATAATTGTTTATTGGATGAGGGGGGATCATTACTTTCGAAAGTTACGGTATATTATTAGTGCAACAGTCGACAACAGCAACAATCCTTTTAGTTAATTTAAATACGATTTTGTTCAAAGCAACAGGTTTGCTTGTGGGGTCGTGTATCAAGCTAAAAGTTAAAGAAAAAACAAACATGTATAGTAATAATACCAATTATATACCTATATATAATTTACATTAATAAAACTTAAAATCCATCACGTTCTTCCTTTGCGTTTGAATCGAGGTCGCATTGAAGTCTAACTGTTTAATAAGGCATAAACTTCCTGTTCAGGTCGTATTTGCTACATTCTCAGTACACTTTCAAACATATATCTTTAATAAGTAGCCGAATTGTAACTAAATCAGGACTTCAAGGGGCAAACCTGGAGGAAAGTAGGATCGAACGAAGTTCTTAAGGGCAAGGTGCAAGAAGTACTCTTGAACATCAAACTCTGTATTGTAAAAATTATAAGACGGGCTTACTTTCTTAACCCTATAAAGGAAAGCTTTAGCCTATCCAAAGAGCAGGAAACTGGCCTCTTGAAAGACCAGTCCAGTTATTTACACCCCTTGAAGTACGGAAGGTAACTCGTATACCTTGAGACTCAACGAATGTTTGTCCTCCTTCTCCATACCATGACGAGGGGCCCTCAATAAACGACTCTAACTTGTACTCCTTATTTTTCTCCAAACAAACAGGACAATCAAACTGTACATCAAAGCCGTAATAAGTTTCGGTTTCGTCCTTAACAGAGGCGTAGACTCCAGATTGTTTTACAAGAGAAAAGCCACCCGTGGTATCTTTCACTTCTGTGGCAACAGTGTACTCTCCACCTTCAGAACCAAAATGTTGAACTCCGTATAACTTGATGGGCTTGTCGACAGTGAAATTAATACAGTCAGGATTACCGGTGTACCTCCAAGGGCCACCCTCATTTGGCGGAAGAAACTTCTTAAATCTGCGGCACCGATCTTTAGCGAATCCAATCCTTGAGCTTGTGAGAATGGTAAAGAAGATGCTAAAACACCATTGTAGTGTTTCATCATATCGCCAACCTCTTTAAAAGTAAGAACGTGAGAATCAAAGACAAAAGAGACAAATTCCTTTTCCGACATCAATGGGAATCGTATCGCTTTTACGATCTCTTCTCCAAGAATTCGTCTCTTTTCGTCTCCATCACGACTTGTCCCTTGCCTCTCACCTTCCTTTGCGGCCCAGAGGTCAACAGCTTTAAACAGTTCCACTTCCTTCACGTTCAAATTTTCCCTCTTCACAAGAGACTCGACTACAGATCGCTCAACTGTGACAAATTCATCTGACGTCACAGCTTCTTCTGTCTGCTTCTCGATCACCTCCCAGCATCGATCTTCCAAATCTTTATCTTTAAATTTCTGAGAGTGTGGCAGAATCCAAAATACGTTGGATGCTTTCAAATTGTCGCGCAGATATGAGGTACATTTCTCAGCGAGGGAAGGCACCATATATTTGTTCGCCAAGTACAGCACTTGCATCACATTATTTCCGCTCAAGTTCGCTTCGTCGGTGTACATGAAACGAAACAACTCCAACAGACTCTCGCAGTCACAGTCAGGCAGTTCAATAGAGTCTGTAGTCTCCGCCATTTGACCATAGAACGTGGCATAGAACACAGGACTGCTGATTGCAAGCACAAACTTGTGAGCTGGGATCACCTTCTTACTTTCACTTTCGCCAGTCGACACTGGAACAACAAATTTCACATCACTCAATAACTCGTTGTTGAAAATAAACGTGGTCCTCTCTACAATAGTTGATCGTTTCGTCTGCCAGGTCTCTTCAACAACAGCCATCGTTGTTTTTCTTGGTCTTTGCAGTTTTACTGCATACAGCAGTGTTTCGAGCTCTTCGCACGCCTAAAGCGAAACAGGAATAAGAATAAGAGGAAGTGCTACCACTGGACAATTGCGACTGCTTGCAGGTTACTGCTTGTCACACAACAACACGATCGTGTGTCACGCAGGAACTTGCAGTCTCACGTGATCTCACGTCCGTCGATAAAAAATCGCGCCCAAAGTCCTGCATTGGAAAACAGCAAGCTATACCCTTGGTTGCACGCGTTTTCGTCAAGGTACATTCAAATCAACTTTTCTTAACCTAAGATGCCAAAAAGAAACCTAAACTGATTCACACCACAGCTGTGCAGTAAGGGACTGTGCAATAATTACCTGGAGTGGGGGGGGGGGTTGGAAAATTAGAGGGGGGAAGGATAGGAGAAAATGACAACAAGAGAGAGGGGTTCGGATGTAAAATCTAATACATACAGGGAGGGAGCATTACTTTTTCATTCCTTTTTGCAAAATGGAAAAGTAGTGGAAGAGTTATTAGAGTTCATTGGAATAGAACTGACAAATTTGTCAACTCTAAGGTGTTCTGATCTATGAGCTGTTGTTTTCCTAACTGTCATGAAGTAGGAAAGGAATTCCTCTGTTATATATATTTTAAGACAGTGCTACTTTATTTGTGCTAGGATTTAATAAAACAGGAAACTTTAATTAAAAGTTGCAAAAGTAGCACTTTAATGCTATTCAATGAAAAAGAAAGACAACGGTAGCACACATGGCATCATAATTTAGCAGAATGAAAAACCCATCTGTTGAAAGTTTGATAGCAATACAAATTTAGAGCATGGTAAATAAAACACAGTATGATTAAATTGAGTTTCAAAAAAAAAGCTCAATCAGTCAGGAATTCCTAAATAATACTTTCAGTTTCTCCAACAAAGCCTCTAGAATTCGAAAGATCTCATATTAAAGTATGGTAAATACAAACAGTATGATTAAATTGAGCTTCACTATAACAGTCCAGAGTAAACTCAGACCCAAGCTCAGAGTCCAGTGATCCTGATGACTCTTCAAATGACTCTTTGACATACGTCGAAGAGCGGTGTCTGACATTTGCAGACTGCAGACTGCAGACTACAGATTACAGACTCCATACAGTGGCTCAAAGATAATGGATTACAAGATGTTGACTGAGGACTGCTGGCCGCAAATCTTGGAGACCACAGAGCTTATTCTGACATAAATCCTGTCGTATTGAAATTTTGACTCGTTGGCCACGTATTAGACGATATGGGTATGTGTTGATAGTGTAACTCTCAAGATTACTCGAAGATGACTGAGGAAGGCATACTGAGGTCCGGCATATTGAATCGAACGTTGGAAAATCGAACTCAATCGAACTCAATCCATGGATTGAGTTCGATTGAGTTCGATTGAGTTCGATTGAGTTTCGGCAATTGAGTTCGATTTCCGAACCAATCGAACTTAATCGAACTAATCGAATCTAATCGAACTCATCGAACTCATCGAACTAATCGAATTAGATTGCGTTTGATTAAGTTCGGCAACCGAACTCAATCCAAGGATTGAGGTCACGTTCAGTTGGATCGGTGAATAAATTCGCTTGAATAAGGCTTACTTTATGTGGTCTGGACGCGTCAATACTGTACCCCAGCTCTGGTAAACCTACACTACAAAGCAAGCCCATCGAAAACAGGTTTCTCTCATCCTTTTTTATACTGATTATTCAATAACAAAAACGAACTTCCATTATTGTTGCGTATTAAGGTAACTTGCAGTAGCAAAACGACAACTTGAAGTGTTACTTTCATAAAAAAATACAAGCAAATTACTACTAGCGACACAGGCAACGGTATTCAACAGCTGGATAATTATGAAAAATAGCTTTCTATCAATATATATTATTCTTTCAAAATCATCGAGGACAATAAAAAGTGATTTGGAGAGAAAAAGGTTTAGAATCGTCAGTGTGTTGGAAATCTAGGAACATCTTACTGTCATGATAGAAAGGATAAATAATAAATGCAACAATAAAATTAATTTTTTTCCTCAGGTCAAAATCAAAGTAGACAAGTGAATGATCCTGTGTATTGATTTCTAGAGCGTCAATGATTATCTATATTATCAAAAGTATACTGGCCGGGGTATGAGGATGACGAGGCACTGTTCTTGTGGATAAAAGTAGAGCTCATTGAACCTTCTGGCCCCTCACATTGGTTCCTCTATGTATTTGCACTCACGGAATCTATAGGAAATCAAGAGTTTGAAAATCGAACGTTCGATTGAGTTCGACTGTACAATTTTTTTGTGTGTGAGTTCGATTCTGTTCGAGTATAGGCGTACGGGCTCCTTCGGACCTGGGGGGAGGGGGTGGGGGGCGGTGACCTTATTAACCTAAAAAATTACACAGTGCCCGAAAGCATGCGTTGTGCAAATGCACTCAAATCGCAGTAAAAACAAGAACGTTCACAATTCTCACTGCTAATAAATCTATTATCATTCCAAAATTACTATGGAGTCCCGATTTTTCGAACCTCTGAGGGAAACGAAAATTGGTTCGAAAAATCGGATAGTTCGAGAAATCGAGGTAAAATTACAGTGTTCGACTGAGGAGAGGGAAACGACTTTTGTTTCGAGTTATCAGGAGGTTTGAAAAAATGAGGGCTCGAGAAATCGGGATTGCACTGTAGTTACAGCCTAGTAAAATCAGAAAGTTATAAAAGAAACAGTAAATTCTTCCTCGTCCGAGAAGAAAATTTAAAACGGCTCTTTGTGGAGCCATTTAAGACGGGTCTTTTCAGAGCAACCACAAAAACAAAAGTCTAGGTCTTAGCTTGCTTTGATTCTGTCATTGTTTTGTTGATGGAAGTAATATCCATCTCGTAGATTTCCACGATACACATTTAAACGATATATGGCTTTTTCAAAACAGATTTCCTGGAGCATTAGATCATTTGACCTTAACTCCGTCTTGACAAGGCAAACGTCAGAGAAAGTAGCCTACAAGCCTGGCTTTGACTACCTTTCAGACTGTTTTCTCCCAAGTACTTTTGCCCGAATCATCAGCGTTTTGCCCGAATAATGCCGTGTATTTTTAGATCTTAAGAAGGCCTTCGATACTGTGGACCATACTATTCTTCTTTCGAAATTACAAGCTTATGGTATTCAAGGTTCCACAAACCAATGGTTCTGCTCTTATTTAAAGAACCGAACCCAAACGTGTTTAGTAAACGGGAATAAATCTTCTAAAATGTTCCTTCGCTGTGGTGTTCCACAGGGAACGATTCTTGGGTCCC
Organism: Orbicella franksi; assembly: GCF_964199315.1. Taxonomy (NCBI): domain Eukaryota; kingdom Metazoa; phylum Cnidaria; class Anthozoa; order Scleractinia; family Merulinidae; genus Orbicella; species Orbicella franksi. Next base: position 23,873,112 of record NC_138150.1, on the reverse strand, counting down.
TTCCTTTTCCTATTATATATAAATGATCTGCCTAATTGTGTCCAGCATTCCCAACCAAGGATGTACGCCGATGATACTAGTATACTTTTGCTGGTAGTGATGTTGATGAAATGAATAATTGTATTAATCTTGATTTGGAGAGAATTCGTGTGTGGCTTGCAGCCAACAACCGAACTTTAAGTATGACAAAGACAGAATTCCTACTGATTGGTTCTAAGCAAAGGTTATTGAATTCTACAGCGAATCCCACTGCCACAATTAATCAGTTCCCGATAAAGCAAGTCTCGACTGTAAAATCCTTAGGCGTACACATTGATGAACATCTTACTTGGGAGTGTCATATCAACGAGCTTGCTAAAAAGATTGCTTCCGGTATAAGCGCCATTAAACGTATTAGGTATACGGTTCCATATAAGACTCTACTCTCCATCTACAATTCATTGGTCCAACCTCATCTAGATTACTGCAGCTCGGTGTGGGGATCCTGTTCTGAGAGTCTTTCTCAAAAATTACAAGAATTACGATCGTAGTACCAATGAATTGTTGCGAATAGTAAACTGGGTTAAATTGGACCGTCAACGCCTTGTTGATAAATCAATAATGATGTATAAGATTGTAAATAGTATGGTTCCGGACTATCTTAGTTCGCACTTTGTCTTCCGTTCCGATACCTTAACCTATAACTTAAAGGATAGTGACTGTTCGCTTGCCATTCCACGGCCCCGCACTAATCATTGTAAAAGAAGTCTGTCCTACAGTGGAGCTGTACTGTGGAATAGTTTACCCTAGGATAGGCGTCAGTCACCCTCTGGTGGATGAATTTAAATCTAAGGTGAAGAATTATGATTTTGAGGGTAATCTTATGTAAGTTTTTTTGCTTTTATACACGGCTACCTTGTAAAGCAGGTGTTTTATCATTTCTCTTGTTGTAGTAGTTATTAGTGATTTATTAGTGAGGGTCCCCAATGGGTTTGGCAGGATGCGGGATTTGGCTTCTTTTCGCCGTGATATTTGGGATTTGAGCAGAAAACAGGGGCGGGAAGCGGGAATTACAAATACGAGCGGGAGCGGGATTTCGTGTTTTTATGGGGTTAGGATGTGAGATTCGCAAGGGGAACGGAACGGGATACGGGATTTCAATTCTTTCGTGACCTGATAAATTGAGCAGCGCGAAAACCGCAAGCTGGCAGAAACCCGGGCGGAAACGAACCTTTTGTGCGTATAGCTGTGTCAGGTTTCAAGTAATGAATAGCAACGGCTCTGTACCCTGTCAGGTCAGGTTCTGTCAAACGTATCCATTATCGCTTGACTATGTTAACATCATAAAACTGTAGCGACATTTTCGACACGTGCGTCTGTAATCCTGAGCCCCCGATCCTCTCTAGTTTTTTAGCCAGTTTCGACCTTTCCTAGAGCGCTTGGCTTGGTTTGGCCAGGATGGCCACACCGGATGGCGGTGATAGTGATTTACCGAACGACATTATAAATTGCATAGCCATATGTTACGAAAAAGATGTGCAAGCGGGAGTGCCTTCATTCGGAAAGAAAAGTACTGAGCCCAGATTTCAAGTAAAGTGAAGACGCTGAAAGCTTTGAAAGAAACTGTCAAGTGTACAATATTCGAAAATTGACAATCCGTTGTTGCTCTCTCGTAGTTTGTGATTCGTTCAATCATTCAAGACATAAAGGTTCATTTTTTCAATAACAACATCTTTACAACAGCAACATTGCCACGCCATATCACCTTGAAGGCGTGCTCATTCCCTACTTATCCATGATTCATTGCGATCATAGTGCGTGACGGGATATCACGACACATGTAATGAAATCCGTGATAGTCAAGTGTGTTTACGGGCCATCTCTTGAATATGGGAATGACCAATCTTTTTCTTTCACTGATACGTGGACAAAAGAAAGCAAAAGATGTACATTAAACTGTTTAAAAGAAACGTTATTATCATTTGTACTTACTTATCTGTCCGGGGGGGGGGCAATCCCTTATATGGGCTATGTGGGTATGTGCGGCCCCACAGGGTAGGGTTTTTCAGCAGTTTTGGTCATAAATAGGGTATCGATTTTGGCCATTTTGGTTATAAATAGGGTATCGTTTTAGCACTCTAGTCTTGAATTGGGTGTGTTTCTTAGAAGAAGCTACCTTTTCATCTTTATGGATAAAACCGTCAACAAAAGTCTTCATAACTTATGTTTGGGGCAACTGTGTCAGCCGCAACGGTCAAAAATAGACTATCGAATTTTTGGACAGGTCATAAATAGGGTAGCAAAAAACGCAGATTTTGGTCATAAATATAGCAAGGGTTTTGGGAAGTGGGCCACAAACCCCAACCAACTTTCCTGGAAGTACCCCTCGGGGCTTATCTACTACCCATTGAATCCTTTTGTGATCTTTTGTGCCATGTCTATTTTAAAAAAGTTTTGTCAACTTAATTATTAATTTAAGAAATTAATAATTAACGCAGAAACGTCTTTGAAAAGTGGGCGGGATTGGGATTTCCAGGCAAAAAAGGGTGGGATGGCGGGATTGACAGGAAAAATTGGGCGGGAAAGCGGGATCTGAGAACCCTATTGTGGACCCTCGTTAGTTAGGTAGTTAGATTAATTTAATTTAATATTATTAAGTCCTGAAGGAAATACCGTGTCTAAATAAAGATTTTACCTTACCTTTACCTAAAAAAATTCAAACATTTCTGTAACTGGGGGGGCTGCAGCCCCCGGCCCGTACGTCTATGTGTTAGAGTACCGAACACAATCGAACTTAATCCACGGATTAAGTTCGATGAAGTTCGATGAGTTCGATTAAAAAACAGTTCGATTGGGTTCGATTCACTATGCCGGGTGAGGTACGATTATGAGCCGTTTAGCTTCAGTAGTATCTTTTTCACACGACAAAAAAGGAAATGAACGTAATAATGGAAGACGCGCGTTCACTTCGATATGGATGCCTGGGCATCCATATCGAAGTGAACCCGCGTCTTTCATTATTACGTTCATTTCCTTTTTTGTCGTGTGAAAAAGATGCTACTGTAAGCTAAACGGCTCATAATCGTACCTCAGTATGCCTTCCTTGGTCATCTTCGAGTAAACTTGAGAGTTACACTGTCAACATATACCCATGTCGTCTTTTACGCGGCCAAAGAGTCGTAATTTCCCGTTCTCTTCAACAATAGCCATCGTTGCTTGTCTTGATCTTTGCAGTTTAATTCGTTATAGCAATGTTTCGAGCTCTTCTCTTGTCGAAAACGAAACAGGAATAAGAATAGGCGGAAGTACTACCACTAGACAAGCAGCCTTTGATGTTCCTGCTTACCAATATCTCACGCAACTTCTTTAATTACTAAGAGTCTTGGAATCAAAATAAACCAAAACCCTGTAGCAAGCCGGTTTCTACCATGAGTGCCATGAAATCTCTAGGTGTACATATTGATCAGAATCAAGAGTGCGAATATCATATTAAATTTAAGAGATTTCCAAAAAGATTGACTCTGGCATAAGTGACAAACACATATAAGCTGATATCAGGAATTTTGTTCCCTATGAGATACTTTATACTCTTAACATTTTTAATTCATTAATTCAACCTTGTCTCGATTATTGTAGTGTATTATGAGCATGCTGTTCAATGAGAGACTCACAGAAATCACAAAAGCTCCACTGATCTTGCTACGCGTATCATAACCTTGGCTCAAGTTATGATAGTGATACTGATGAACGTTTTTGTGATTTAATTGACGCAAACTTAATCATCAACGGGCCGTTAGTCAAGCGATTATGTTGTTCAACACCTTATCCACCAGACTGCGCGAGATGGTTTTAAAATGAAATTAAAAGATAACACATTCCAAAACGAACTCGTAGAGTAATTTTCAGATATTTACACGACCTCCTTGTGAAGTTGGTTTCACATTAATTAACTACTATAGTTAGTTTGTTAGCTTATATACTTAATGTGTTTTATCTCTTGTAATAATTTTATAGTTCATCTCCATAAAATACCGTGTTAAAATAAAATTGTATTACTTTTTAACACTATTGACGCTATTAAACCAATTCAAGTTAACCGGAGAGCAGTGATTGGCACATTACTCAAAACCGAACTCATTTGACTCGTAAATCAGGGGACCTTGTTCAGTCAGAGCTCAGAAAAATCACACACTGATACAAATGAACATTTTCTACTCTACTTTATTTACTTTGCAAACCTACTTGACAAGCCACGACGACGTGACAAAACCTACGTTACAATAGATATGTTAACAGCTACATTAAGCTGAGTGAAAAGCTGAGTCCATTGAATATAGCAATGTTTATTTCAAGTGAAGCGAACAAGAAACTTCAATGAAAATCAAATGATTTAACAACTTCACTATTGGGAAGATCACTAGACCGGTTTTGATTGTAATAACACACCAAGAAATCTTTCAAGAAATGAAAAAACCTAAATCACTTCTCTTCAATACTCGGGGGCACCCAGCGGATCGTTTCGGTAAGTTATCTTATTGAAAGTTATCTGTTCGGAAAAGCTTTCTTCCTTGTCACCTTGAACTTTCGTGAGATGAGAAATTGAATGGTTTAGGATTGATAAAAATGTCCTTTTGGGTACCGAAAAAATGTCAGCTATGATCTTCGGAAAGGATCAGAGCTAAGGTTTTCGGGAAATGGCCAAAACAAGCCCTAATATATTCGAGAAGACCCAAGTTCCCCTAGACTGACCGAACAGATAAAAATTGCATAGCGCAGCTAAAATTAACCTACAGAGCTTTAAAAGAACTCCAGATAGTCTAAAACGGTGTTTTAAAGCATTTGTCACAAAAACGTCCTTTGGTGCACCTGAATACTGAAACTAAACTAAAGCGAAAATAAACGCGGGAAACTGGCCTCTCGTTTCAGATGTTGAATTAGAGCTAGCACCTGATGAAGTAAAAGTGAATCGTACTCCCTCGCATTGAACAGATGTTCGCCCGAAGTTTCCATACCACGAGTTAGGGCCCTTGATAAGCGAGACTAACTTATACTTCTTATTTTCCTGCAAGCATAATGGACGATCAAACTGCACATCAAAACCATAATATTGATTATACTCTAACTTGTCCTTCTCTGAAGCGTAGGATCCCGATTGTTTCACAAAAGACGAATCATCTGCACTATCCTTAATTTCTGTGACAACAGTGTACTCGCCAAATTCAGAACCAAAATGCTGAACTCCAATTAAAGTAACAGGCTTGGAGACAGAGAACTGAACACTGTCACGATTGGAACCACGGTGACGCCACATATCATTACCTGGAGGGAAAATTTTGTCAAATCTTTGGCATCGATATCCAACGTAGCAAATCCTTTTAACCTGTATGAATGGTAAAGATGATGTTAAAACACCACCATAATGTTTCATCATGTCCTCTGTCTCTTTGGAAGATAAAATGTGAGAATCGATTACAACAGAGGCAAACTCCTTCAGCGACATCAATGGAAACCTTATCTCTTTCACGATCTCTTCTCCCAGAATTCTTCTCTTGCCATCGCCTTCAGGAGTTAATCCTTGCCTCTCACTTTCTTTCGTGGCCCAGCGATCAACAGCTTTAAACAGTTCCACTTCCTTCACATGCAACTTTTCTCTCTTCACAACAGACTCGACTACAGATCGCTCAACTGTGACAAATTCATCTGACGTCACAGCTTCTTTTGTCTGCTTCTCGATCACTTCCCAGCATCGATCTTCCAAATCTTTATATTCAAATTTCTGAGCGTGCGGCAGAATGCAAAACACGTTGGTTGCTTTCAAATTGTCCCGCAGATATTCGGTACATTTCTCAGCGAGAGAAGGCACCATATATTTGTTCGCTAAGTACAGCACTTGCATCACATTACTTCCGCTCAAATTCGCTCCGTCGGTGTACATAAAACGAAACAACTCCAACAGACTCTCGTAGTCACAGTCAGGCAGTTCAATAGAGTCTGTAGTCTCCGCCATTTGACCATAGAACGTGGCATAGAACACAGGACTGCTGATTGCAAGCACAAACTTGTGAGCTGGAATCACCTTCTTACTCTCACTTTCGCCAGTCGACACTGGAACAACAAATTTCACATCACTCAAGAGCTGGCTGTTGAAAATAAACGTGGTTCTCTCCAGCATAGTTGATCGTTTTGTCTGCCAGTTCTCTTCAACAACAGCCATCGTTGCTGGTCTTGATGTTTGCAGTTTTATTCGATACAGCAATGTTTCGAGCTCTTCTCTTGTCAAAAGCGAAACAGGAATAAGAATAAGAGGAAGTGCTACCGCTGGACAACTGACCGTTGGTATTTGCGACTACAGGTTCCTGCTTGTCACCCAACAACATATCTGTTTTACGCTGTTGTTGTGTCACGCGGTAACTTGCAGCCATAACAAATTTGTATGAAATAATCTCGCCCATTGGAAAATTCGATGCCGTCATCTTGGGTCTTGGATTGTAATTGGATGCCTACTCCCTCGCATTCCTCGGCAAATTTTTCCTTGCCCCAACCCTTCACAGCTACCAAATCCAAAATGGCGACCCACGAAAATGTGCACTCGCGCGCCAATAATACGCCTGCACTGCAGGTTAACTTTTTTCTGCCATCGACGCCAACCGGAGTAATCTCTTGTCAGTACTCATAGAATCCTTTGACTAATCATAGGCTGCAAGGGGGGCTGTAGCACCCTAAACGAAACTTTATGAGGCGGAGAGGCCTCAGCCCCACTCCCCCCATGTTTCGGTGCCGAAAATAACGCCAGCGGAGCATAAAGTTGGTTTGACAAAATATTCCGTTTCGTGATCTGCCCGAAGTACGTCAGATTAAATATATAAGAATCATTTGCGGAGCTCTCAACAAAACTCCTGTCACCAAAACGCTACTAAGAGAGGTCCACAAAATGTTAAGGTTGTATTTGGCATTACCTGTGGCATTGGTCACTTCCGAGCGCACATTTTCTGCCCCAGGAAGACTAAAAACCTGTCTTAGAAGCACCATGAAACAGGATCGTCTAAACAACTGCCTTCTCCTGTATTGTCATAATTCTTTTACTTATCGAAAAGAAGTTTGTTTGTGCAAACGGACGAGGCAGAAGACATTTTGGAAAATACGAGTAGAGGTATGCGCTTGGCTTAACGATGAGGTCGATGAGCACCGCCATGTTTCAAAACGCCACGCCGTCTCTGCTCATTCATAAATCAGGGGACCTTGTTCAATCAGGGTTCCGGATAAGCCAGCATTCAAGTGGACACAGTTTTTCACTCTACATACCCTGCTTGACAAGCAGCTACAGTACTGTACGGGTCCGCAAATGATCCCAACACCGCAGATGATTCCAAAATTGGACCCCAAATGATCCCGAACCGGAAATGATCCCCATATTGGACCGCAAATGATCCCGATCAAAAATATGGAATGGCATGGATTTATAATAATGGCTTAAATAATGGATTAAATAATGGCCTACAACTACCGTCCATTTCATACTTTCGTCTGTATTTTTGTTACTAGCCACGGTGCTATGAATGGCACCACGGAATTACCCAAATACTAATAATAATAATAATAATAATAATAATAATAATAATAATATAATAATAATAATAATTGTCGCGGCTAATCGCCGTCGCAAAGTACAGCAACGACACAGCTCAACAAGGTCGAACCGAAAGCATGCATTGGCGCCTGTGGCAGCCGCTATACGGTCCATGTGGAACCTTGGAGCACAGCTTACAGCCAGCTGGAATCAGCTGTATGTTGGTTTTTGCTGAGGGAGGAAAACCGGAGAACCCGGAGAAAAACCCTCGAAGCAGAGAAGAGAACCAACAACAAACTCAACCCACTTATGGCGTCGGGTCCGGGAATCAAACCCGGGCCACATTGGTGGGAGACGAGTGCTCTCACCACTGCGCCATCCCTGCTCCCCCATAAGACCCCTGCTCCCCCATGGACTTGGATTGCAGGCAGGAAATTTGATTTCTTTGCAATTTTAAAATTATCTCCAGATTCGTGTTGACAACACAACATATGCTACATATGCTTCCTTAGCTAAACATTGGTATTTCATATTTATAGTAAGATCCAATTTTATGAGTCCATTAACGTCACCCGGCTGGCAACAACAGAAACAACAGCAACAAGAGCTCAATGATTGTTGTCAGAAAGCTTTTTTCTCCAGGTATATATGGAATTTAATAGCGGAGCTCCGGCGGCCCGAAGGGCCGCCAAGTGGAGCCCCATACTCATGTGGGAAAGAAAAAGAAACCCATGAATGAATTTTCTCATGGTTTTCATGGCTAACGGTATTGCTCTTGGGCGCGTACGCACGACGACGACGACGGCGGCGGCGGCGGCAGAGTTGCCCAACATGGCGGCCATACTCCAGCTAATTGCTTGACAGAGACATGCACCCTCGGTTTGCAGCGTAACTCTTTGATATTGGACATCCATGTTATGGTCAATTGACATGTGTCAAAACAAGGTATCCGCTGACCAGTATCATGTGACCATATCGCGGGCTCAAGTTTAGAGCTCATCGAGTTCACGTGGTTTTTGAAGTTAACTGCTGACCAAGTGCTGGTTTTTGATTAGATCGCGGGCTCATGTCACCTTAACTTGCTGGCCGGGTTGTTCGAAAGTCGGTTAACGCTAACTCAGGATTATAAAAGTTAACCAAAGTGTAAATTTTCTTGTATACAAATGTTTTCCTCTGCTTTTTGTGTATTATGAGGACCTTGAGATAATTGAAACTCAAAACAGAAGGCCAAACAACAGAAATGGAAAACTCCATCGTAAAGTTTCAAAACTCAAATTAAAATTCTCGCCTATCTTGGGTTAGCTTAATTGGGCTTTGAACAACCCGGCCCAGGAGCTCCGCTTTTAGGCTTGGCTAAATCTATATATTAGTGTTTTTCTAAGTCAATAGCCTTCGAAAACCAAAAAACCAAGTGTGGAATATTTCTTTTGAAATGATGAAACATTTTTTTTGTGTGTGTGAATTTTTTTATATGTTTTCACCATCCTCTGATATAAATCCGTGCCATTCCATATTTTTGGTCGGGACTGATTTGCGGTCCAATATGCGGATCATTTGCGGACCCGTACGCTAAGTAAAATGCTGAGTCTCATTTTAATTAGTGGCCAGCTGTGTTCATGTTCATGTGCGAATCTGATCGCCTGTCACAGTTTTCTATTTAACAAATAGATTCCATGTTTGCAGTGCGTCTGTTCAGTTTTACTAGAATTCTACTAGTATACTAATGCAAATGCTGTAATCTGATTGGCTGAGCCATTGAACACTTTCAGCCATTAGTGTGCAGTGGCTGGAGGTCGTCTAGGAAATGGTGTTTTTTTTTCCTTCGTTTTCCAACGTTTTGGAGGAAAGTTTTGATGCAAATGGATAAGACTAAACGAAGTCTAAACGAAGGACATTTACGGTTTCTTGACTTTTACAAAAGTTGAAATTATTGAAAAAACTGATGCGCGCGCACACAATTTCAATTTTAAATGACACTTCAATCCGAGAGATCTTTCTCAGGCGCAAAGTTTAATAATACGTCAAGAAATAATTGCAGATCGTCATTTGAAGTAAATTTTAGTAAGAATTCTACTGAAACAATTAGGTTATTCGCTCTCGATTTCTATGAGGTGTTAGTTGATTCGGCCTACGGCCTCATCAACTATCACTTCATAGAAATCTCGAGCTCATAATCTAATTGTTAATTAGTATAAATTTACAATCGTTCTATCACGAATGCCGTTCGCTGATTGGCTACGTTACACACTATCTATTCTCAGTTGTAGATGGTGCCTAGCAGTGTGCGCTTGTCAACGAACTCGACCTCAAGAATATAAAATGGGGCACACGGCGAGCAGGTAGGCTAAAGCTCGTGTGTCACCGATGTTCCACCACGTTTGGACGTCATCTGTTATCTCAGCGCTGAGTACAGTAAGATTTTCGTTCTAGTGTCCACATCGCCTAATGAATTTTCAGCAAGGCACAAGGACTCTGGTCTGGGGCTTGAAAATTACGTAACAAATCATTTAGAACTCTAAACTTATCAAAATCCCGTGCTCCCGATGCTAATATCGGGACAGAATATAAGCCGATATTAAATTGTAAACGGTCCCTTTCGGCAATAGAGTGCCAAAAAGGCGCCATTTTGCGGCAAGCTTAAGATGAAATTCCCTGACATTTTTCTGACTTTGAACAGGGATTTAGAAATTCCCTGACATGATAAAAAACTAGCTGACTTTTCCCTGACCTCGAATAAAATCTAATTTTCCCTGACCGTGGCAACCTTGCACTAGTTTGACTGTTTCCCGACCGCCAGTGCATGTTACGTCGCAAAACTAGGGACTTCCAAAAGATCTAAGGGAGCCCTGACATGCGGAAAATGTGATTTGTGAATCAACAACAATAAACAACAACAAAAACTTTTATTTCATCAGGCTAGAGTTAAAAATTACAATGTTTTGCTTGAATAAAAACAACAATGATAGGGGTGCTGGCTACACGAAATAACGTAAGAGTTAAAATAGAAACATGTTGCCTCCTATTGTGTAGATAACAGGAAATCCAGTAGTTTACCAATATTGATCTCCTGAACATAAAACTCCATGCACATACAAATTATAGACCGGGCTACTTTCTAAGAACAAGAAAGATGGGCCCTTCCTAGAAACAAGCAAACCGAGGCACGTACCTCAGTCTTTTTTTCGTTTTTGTTGGTTATCGTAATCCATAATAAATTAAACACCCAAAATAATTATCAAAAGCATTTAACCGTGGACATTGCCTCAATCATGATTTTTTTTCATGGACATTGCCTCAGTCATAATTTGTCTCATGGACATTGCCTCAGTCATGATTTTTTCATGGACATTCCCTCAATCACCATTTTTTCATGGACATTGCCTCAGTCATAATTTGTCTCATGGACATTGCCTCAGTCATGATTTTTTCATGGACATTGCCTCAGTCATCATTTTTTCATGGGCATTGCCTCAGTCATCATTTTTTCATGGACATTGCCTCAGGCATCATTTTTTCATGGACATTGCCTCAGGCATCATTTTATCATGGACATTGCCTCAGTCATCATTTGTTTCATGGACACTGCCTCAGTCATCATTTGTCTCATGGACATCGCCTCAGTCATGATTTTTTCATGGACATTGCCTCAGTACATAATTTGTCTCATGGACATTGCCTCAGTCATCATTTTTTCATCCACACTGACATTGGCATAAAACATTGGCATAATGTTTTATCATGTCACCAACCTCTTGAAAAGAAAGAATGTAAGGATCGAATAAATCAGAGGCAAACTCACTCTGAGACATCAATGGAAACCTATTATCTCTTTCACGATCTCTTCCCCCAGAGTTTTCCTCTTGCCATCGCTTTCAGGAGTTATTCCTTACCTCTCACTTTCTTTTGTGGCCCAGCGATCAACAGCTTTAAACAGTTCCACTTCCTTCACGTTCAAATTTTCTCTTTTTACAACAGACTCGACTACAGATCTCTCAAGTGTAACAAATTCATCTGACGTCACAGCTTCTTCTGTCTGTTTATCGATCCCTTCCCAGCATCGCTCTTCCAAATCTTTATATTCAAATTTCTGAGTGTGCTGCAGAATGCAAAACACGTTGGTTGCTTTCAAATTGTCACGCAGATATTCGGTACATTTCTCTGCGAGAGAAGGCACCATATATTTGTTCACTAAGTACAGCACTTGCATGATATTGCTTCCGTTTAAATTCGCTCCGTCGGTGTACATGAAACGAAACAACTCCAACAGACTCTCGTAGTCACAGTCAGGCAGTTCAATAGAGTCTGTAGTCTCCGCCATTTGACCATAGAACATGGCATAGAACACAGGACTGCTGATTGCAAGCACAAACTTGTGAGCTGGGATCACCTTAATTTCACTTTCGTCAGTCGACACTGGAACAACAAATTTCACATCACTCAAGAGCTGATTGTTGAAAATAAACGTAGTTCTCCCCACGATAGTTGATCGTTTCGTCTGCCAGTTCTCTTCAACAACGGCCATCGTTGCTTGTCTTGATGTTTGCAGATTTATTCGTTACAGCAATGTTTCGAGCTTTTCTCTTGTCAAAAAGGAAACAGGAATATATAAGAATAAGCGGAAGTACTACGGTAACCACTGGACAAACCGCCTTTGCATGATGTTCCTGCTTGTCACAATCTCACGCAACCTCTTTAATTACTGAGAGTCTTGGAATCAAAATAAACCAAAACCCTGTAGCAAGCCGGTTTCTACCATGAGTGCCATGAAAATCTCTGGGTGTACATATTGATCAGAATCAAGATTGGGAATATCATATTATTAAGAGATGTCGAAAAAGATTGACGCTGGCATAAGTGACAAACACTTATAAGCTGATATAAGGAATCTTGTTCCGCGTGAGGTACTTTATACTCTTTACATTTTTAATTCATTGACTCAACCTTGTGTCGATTATTGTAGTGTATTATGAGCATGTTGTTCAATGAGAGACTCACAGAAATCACAAAAGCTCCACTGATCTTGCTACACGTATCATAACCTTGGCTCAAGTTATGATAGTGATACTGATGAACGTTTTCGTGATTTAATTGGCGCAAAATTAATCATCAACTTAGGGTTAGTCAAGCAAATATGATGCTCAAGACCTTATCAACCAGACTGCGCGAGATGGTTTTAAAATAAGATCACACCTTCCAAAACAAACTCGTAGAGTAATTTTCCGATATTTACACCTCATCCTTGTGAAGCTGGTTTATCAATTTAACTACTAGTTACCTTATTAGCTTATATAGTTGGTATGTTTATCTCGTTTGATAATTAAAAAGTTGCTCTCCATAAATTACCGTGTTAGAATAAAATTTTATTACTTTATTACACTATTGACGTTGTTTAACAGAAGAGCTATTTAAGCTTTATACCCGAGAGCTATTCGCGCTAACCAGAGTACACTGATTGGTCATCACTCAAAGTCGGACTTATTTGACTCGTAAATCAGGGGACCTTGTTCAATCAGGGCTCAGAAAAATCCAACATACAAATGAACATTTTCTACTCTCATATTTTATTTTCTTTTTAAACCTACTTCAGAAGCCACGACAACGTGGCAAAACCTACATTACAATAGGTATGTGAACAGCCACCTTACGCTGAGTGAAAAGCCGAGTCTCGTCCAGTGAATATAGAGCTTTTCATTTCAGGTCAAGCGAACAAGAAACTTCAATGAAAATTAAATGATTTCACACCTTCACTATTAGGAAGAGCACTAGACGGGATTTGACTGTAATAACACACCAAGAAATCTTTCAAGAATATGAAAAAACCTAAATCACTACTCTTCAATACTAAAACTAAACTTAAGGACGCTTTTCAGTTTTAAATACATGTTCCGATATTAACTTCTGTCATCATCAGTTAAAATTAGAGTGAATTTGAATATACAAGTTAATATGCAATTTTTATACAATAGGTGTTGCCTACTTTATAACTTATATCAACACCAATAAAATACGTCAGTGTGATTGAAAACAAAAGAACAAGAGGCAAATGCAGAAAAAAAAACATGCAGAAAATAAAATTGAGAGACAAATTAACCCTCCAAAGTGAGTATTATAAGGGTTAAAGACTCCAGTGCAGAATAAGTGACTGTAGCTATGTACAACATAGGCACGCAAGGCGTGCAAGAGTTATTTTTTTTGTGAACTATAAGTCTCGGAGATAGGCACATTCATGGAACTGTTTACAGTAATGATTTGGTTGATTTGACAAGTTTTTTTGGTTGCGATGTACAGCAAGAAAGAAACTGGGAGTTTATGATGTACATAAGATGTTACATCGGTAATGGTAAGATAACTAAATAGTAAGCCATAAAATGTTTGACTGAACAAACTACAGTAATCTGACACGTCTCCAGATTAATGTAGATACCATCTAATTTCCTAACAGACAATTTTATTCGTTCTTTGATACAACCCACACTGTGATTGGTCTGACACGCGCACATGCATAACTCCCTCACTCACCGATCACGTAGCCCTTCCCCCCCGGGGGGGGAACTCCCTTATATGGGCTATATAGGTCTGTGCGGCCCCGAAGGGTATGGTTTTTCAGCCGTTTTGGTCATAAATAGGGTATCGATTTTAGCTGATTTTGGCCATTTTGGTCATAAATAGGGTACGGTTTTTGCACTCTAGCCTTGATATGGGTATGCTTTAAGAAGAAGCCACTTTTTCATCATTATCGAAAAGAAAATCAACAAAAGCCCTTCACAAATTTATACGTTTACGGTAATTTAACATTGGTTTGAACTAGGGAGCTAATTATAACGCAGTTCTGAAACAGGGTTTTGATTTGAGGGTCAGGTCGTAAATAGGGTTTCGAATTTTTGGTCAGGTCATAAATAGGGTAAGGAATATCGCAGATTTTGGTCATAAATAGGGTAAGGGTTTTGGGAAGCGGGCCGCACACCCCCAACCAATTTTTCTGGGAGTACCCCCTCGGGAGCCCTTCCAGCCCCCAAGAGGAATTTTTGCTCAAAAATACTCAAGTTAAGAGAACTTTTCGCATTTTATACGAGTAGTAAGTTTACTCTTTTTACACAACACAACGCAACAACACTACTTCACCGAAAATTTAAAGAAAGAGAAAAAGACCTCTCTGACACGTTGAAAGTCTGATTTAATTAAATTGCACTTTAACTTGGTGCCACACAGTCTTCAAAGAACATTTGAACAGTTTTCATACTTTTTACCTTTAAAAATATCGGACTGAAAAGAATGTCATAAAATGCTCATCAAATAAAAATATTAAACTGCTACTGCAGAGACGTAAAAACACTCTAGAAAGGAAAGCTTCTTTTTTGTTTAATATCCTGGGAACAATAGCCGATAACTTGTAAGCTCTAATTGAATTTACTCCCATATGAAAAACAAAAGTGTCGAGTTACCATTTGTAACTAAAAATAGCAAACATCTCGTGGGAACAAGTGGCGACGATTCGTCAGCTCTAATTGAATTTACTACCTTGTGAAAAACAAGAGTGTCAAATTACCCATTGTAACTAAAAAATAAAAATATCTCGTCATATTTGCATGCAATAAGAACAAAACAATCGTTACCTGCACTTACTATTGTAAACGTTAGAGCTACTTCAAATCTAAATAGTCTCGTCTCCTCTAAAACATGTCCTAAGAACTAAAAGCGACGATTCGTGACCTCTAATTGAATTCACTCCTTGTGAAAAACAAAAGTATCAAGTTACCCTTTGTAATTAAAAATAAAAATATCTCGTGCCATTTGCCTACTACTCATGAACTGCTTCAAAACTCAAGACTCATCTCGTTCATAACTAGCCACCATTTCACTGAAAATTATGCACTCTAAAACAGCCCAATGTACGTATGTAACCGTCACACTCTCCTCCAAACCGGACTAAAAATCACAAACCGACAACATACACGTCACTCTTTATTTTTCAATTACCAAAGTCCTTGTGTTTATACTTACCTTGTGTTTCTCACGTACCATTTACCTTTACAACAAGAAATTTGATTGGCTGTTCATAGTAGATCCAATCTGATTGGTGTGACATACATACATCTCTCACTCACTCACTCACTCACTCACTCACTCACCCATTGACCCGTTCCTAACATACCCGACGCGCCGACTAAGAGGTATTTTTTTTACAAAAAAATAACTCAATAAATTAGGAGAGGCCTGCTTTAAATCAGCAAATTAAAATTTGTCTCTCTCATTAATTTTTCTACACGTGTTTTCTGCATTTGCAAGTTCTGACTTGCAACTTTTACCATGCAGAAATTAAATTACAATAAAGGGCAGAACATCTTGAAAAAAATGTCACCTAGACACTAAATTTGTCTTATTAAGGGAGAATACTTATGTAACATGTCGGAGGCGCGGTGGCCTCATGGTTAGTGCGCTCAGTTCTGGATCGAGGGGTCCAGGTTCGAGCCTTGGCCAGGGACATTGCGTTGTGTTCTTGGGCACGACATGGAGTAGAGAAACCGGGATAAGCTCCGGCCTGATGGGCCACTTCGCTGGTATACAGAGTTTTACTTATGTAACATAACAGCAGGTGAACTAAACATACCAGGAGAGCTTCTATGGAGATCTCCATAGGAGTTTGTATGGCCCATACACACTCCTACAGACACTTCATAGAGCCGATCCATTTCAAATCACAGTGATTTTGTAACTATGAACTGAATATGACAAAAACAGAAAACAGAAATAAACCAAAAGTCACGAAACCCTGTAGCGATTTTCTACCATAAAATCCCCCCCTGAAGAGGGAGTACCATATTAAAGCAATTCTGAAAAAAACTGCTGGGGCATAAGATTGCTGAGCCGCCTGATAAGAAAACCCTTATAATATTCACCAGTCCACAGTAGAGGAGGGAACTCTACTAGCGAGCACTAGTTTGACTGTTTCCCGACCGTCAGAGCATATTACGTTGGAGAACTAGGAACGTCCAAAAGATCTAAGGGACCCCGGTCTAAGATGCGAGCTGAATGTGATTTGTGGATCAATTAGACCAAGCTGAAAACAAAAGCGGGAAACTGCCCTCTTGTATCACTGGTCCCATTAGCAGACACAGGCGAACTTCTGAAGATGAACTGAACTCCGTCGATCTCAACGGGTGTTTGTCCTCCTTCACCGTAGCATGACGAAGGACCCTTGATAAGCGACACTAGTTCGTATTCCTTGTTTTCCACCAAACCAACAGGATGATCAAATTTCACAACATAGCCAAAATAGGCTGAAGTCTCGTCCTTCTCTGAAGTGTAGGACCCTGATTGTTTTACGAGAGAACCACCTGTACTATGTTTTACTTCAGTGGAAACCACGTACTCTCCACCTTTTGAGCCAAAATGCTGAACTCCGTGTAACTTGATAGGCTTGTTAACACTGAAACGAATACGATCAGCTGATGAACTTGCGTAGCCCCACTGACTTTCCGAAACAACCTTTACAAATCGTTTGCATTGGTAAAAACGTACAATCCTTGGCGCTTCTGAAAATGGTAAAGAAGTTGTTAAAACACCACTGTAGTGTTTCATTAAGTCACTTATCTCTTTGAAGGTAAGAATATTAGCATCAAACACAACAGAGACAAATTCTTTCTGCGACATCGATGGAAACCTTATAGATTTCACGATCGTCTCTCCCAGAATTCGTCTTTTCGCGTCGCTGTCAAGAGTTATCCCTTGCCTTTCGCTTTCTTTTGTGGCCCAGCGATCAACAGCTTTAAACAGTTCCACTTCCTTCACGTTCAACTTTTCTCTCTTCACAACAGACTCGACTACAGATCTCTCAAGTGCAACAAATTCTTCTGACGTCACAGCTTCTGCTGTCTGCTTATCGATCACTTCCCAGCATCGATCTTCTAAATCTTTATCTTCAAATTTCTGAGCGTGTGGCAGAATACAAAACACGTTGGATGCTTTTAAACTGTCGCGCAGATATTCGGTACATTTCTCAGCAAGTGAAGGCACTATGTATTTGTTCGCCAAGTACAGCACTTGCATCACATTACTTCCGCTTAAATTCGCTTCGTCGGTGTACATGAAACGAAACAACTCCAACAGACTCTCGTAGTCACAGTCAGGCAGTTCAATAGAGTCTGTAGTCTCCGCCATTTGACCATAGAACATGGCATAGAACACAGGACTGCTGATTGCAAGCACAAACTTATGAGCTGGAAACACTTTCTTACTCTCACTTTCGCGAGTCGCCACTGGAACAACAAATTTCACATCACTCAAAAGCTGGCTGTTGAAAATAAACGTGGTTCTCTCCACGATAGTTTGTCGTTTCGTCTGCCAGTTCTCTTCAACGACAGCCATGGCTGCTCTTCTTAATCTTAGCAGTTTTACTTGATGCAGAAATGTTTCGATCGACGTTTCGATCGCGAAAAGTACTACCGCAAAACAATGACCGCTGGTACTTGAGACTGCAGTCTCCCATTTGTCACACAATAGCGTTATCCGTTTGAGGCGGAGGTTTATTTCGGCGAGGTTTGCCCATTGGAATTTCATGATAAACAAATCTCGCTCAAAAACGTGCATCATTTAAGTGTTATCAATCTTCTTTGGTTGCAGTGCACAGGATGTGTCCTTTGTTTTTGTCTGAAAACTAAAACTCAAGGCCGCATCTTTTCCGGGTTATGTTGGTGGTTCCGTGACGTTTACATGGAGATGGTTAGGCAAATCCAGCACCAAGCAGTAATATCTTAAAAATTTTTCAGGCATAGCTTAAGTTAAAATCTTAGTTTATTTACACCTTTGAGAGATGACGGAGAGCAACCAAGACGTCCAAGACCAGATTCTCGCACTTAAGACCTTGTATGTCGATTCTATAGTATACATTGCAGACCATCCTATTATTCTGTCTAGATATCTACTAGTAAGTGCGAAATAGCGTAAAATGTCTAAAATGTTTCCATTTTTTTCTGGAAGAGTCAATGCAAGACTCGCAAAATTTAGATTGTTCACAGCCTCTCTATTTTTCGGCAACGCACGCGAAAGAAAAAGCGAGCAAAGCAAGCGCGAGGCACGTGGGGTCGGGGCGGTGAGGCGAAAAAAGCCAGCCAAACGAAGAATAGAGAGGCTGTAGTCATCTTTGGAAAAAAGTGGACTTATTAGGCTCTTCCCCCTGTTATCGCCTTGTCGCTAACAGCACCACCTTGGTCGACCGTCGTCAAGGTAATTGTAATCACACTTTTGTCGCCTTTCAACCAATGGGAAGTTTCCATTTCTGGAGAAACGAGGAATTCACTGTTTTTTTACTTTTTTCCAAAGAAGTCCACAGCCCCTCTATTTTTCTCGGTCCCCAGCCTTGCCCTGTCAAGTGTCCCGTTTTGCGCTGGCGTTTAGTTTTCTCGCGATTCTATCTGCGCTTTCAACGATCGAATAAAAATACGAGAAAATAGAGGGATCGGGAGGGGCGTGCTGCGGTTCATCACAGGCCGACGCCCTGAGTCTCGAGCTTGCAGCCCAGCTCTGGTATGCTTAAAGAGATTACCATTTTAAAATAAAATTTCTGAGCCATTTTCACATCAATTCTCACAAAAAAAAAATGAAAAAAAACTTTTTTATTGAGCTTTTCTTGGACAGAAAAATGAAATTTTAGTACATGTAGAATTTACTACGTTACTGACTTTACTTTGTTTGTCCCTGGTGCTAATAATTAACTGATAAATTGATCTCACTGTTTTGACGTACGTCCGGACAGCGTTGACTGTCCGTCCAGTACAACAGCATTGCGGATTAGCCAACACAAGACATTGCTGGCGTAATTCTCCGCTTTGTGGCAGTTATGTTTGCGCCAGCCGTTTTTGAGCTCTTCGTCTTCAAAGTACTTTTATCATCATTGGATGTCACAGGTACTGTGCAAAGAATTTTATTTCCTTAAAATGTTACTATACACCAGACCCCCTTTGCAATTTCTCTATTCCGCGTAAATCGTTGTTGCGACACCCCAGATTTTTTTCTGAAATCTTTGGTAAAATTCTATTTACATGGTAAGTGACATTTCTGTGCACAAAGTCCTTTCCAGGCTGAGTATTTTGTGGCGCACAGTATTCCAATTGACGCATTCATTTATACCAACGCAACTTTGTACTTGGTATCAAATTTGGGTGAAGGTTTATCTATGTCGTTTTTGTCGGTTGGAATGTATGCTTTAATTATCAATGGGGAAACTATATTTTCCATTGATTTATACCTATACTTTCATTGATTTCGTCTGCTCGGAGGTGCTTTCCCATTACAAATCCAGTCACAATCCACACGCGTGACAAGCTAGATCTGACGTGGTGTCTTGTTCGGCTCATTAGCACAAGCCAATTTCTACGCTATGGTTAAATTTCTGTGCTGATTTATTTGTTTTAACTGGGATTGCGAGGGGAAAAAATCGGCCCGATTTGCCCTTTTAGAAAGCGGGTCGATTTTCATCAGCGAGCGCAGTGTCGAAATAAATATTTGCTCCAAATATAAATGGAGCATCCTCCTTTCCAGTCTCCTTTATTAGCAATTGGTTCACACGTCACGCAACTCCTTTCTCAGTTGAAAGTAGTGTAACGTGACAAAGTAAAGAGAGGCCCATAGACCGGAGCACGGAAAATGTACGATTTTCGAGGGTACCTACAGAACGGAAGTGGTGAATGATTTGCGGTGCGACTGGTTTTGTCGGGTCTTGCAGAATAGCAGTCCCTTTTTGTGAAGTATTTCAAGGTCTTCAAGGCAGGTTTTTTACGCTAGTTTGACAGTTTATACTATGTAAACAGCAACCTTTACACTCTATAGAAACTCAAGTTATGCCACAATTTTTAAAGTCATATTTCTGATGTACAAAATTACTTTCAACACTCAAAAAGTTAGCACCAAGCATTCTGTCTCCAAACCCCAGCTCAGACATTCGTCACATGTTCCAGGGGGAGGAAAGATTGCGTGACGGTGGAGCTGCCAAGGAGACGAGAACACTAAAAGGCCATATCCGAGTTGCCTTTTGCCTCTGTGTCAAAACGAGTCTTCGTGCGAAACCTTTCATGTGAAACTGAGTTCCGCTTACAGGTCCATTTTTATGCAACTCAAACTCATTTTCAAAAGAAAGGTTTTGCACGAAGACTCGTTTTGAAATAGAGGCACAAGGTAACTCCGAAAGGGCCTATTGCAATTGAAGTGTGAACGGGTTTCGTGGTGGGTGATCGCGGGCTATTTGGAGCAAGGGCCCTACCTCGTTTTAACATAGATTTAGTAACAGTACATATCTGAAATTGTACGGCATGTAGTGCTAACCTCTTCCAAGTGATGGACTAGCTGGGGTAACCTCGTTCCCAGGGTCTCTCCCCCCATACCCTGGGAACGAGAATGTAGTTGGGGGTTGAAATTTCGTTCTCCTCTTGCACCAAGTCCCTCTCTCTTTTTTTCGCTCGCCGGTTTGCACGCTGTGCCTCAACTACAACGCCTGTAAGAGGCTATTGTAGCGCACGAAGTTCGATTTGGTTCTGAGGTATGTTTTGCTTTGTAGCAATGACTGGTTGGCCAGAGGGACTGTACGGTTTACCAATGGCTCTGAACGGCTGTCCCGCTAATTCGACCATAAACTGGAAAACAGGAACACTATACTGAGATTGCGAGGATACAGACCCACAGCCGAGTCATACATTCCAGTTCCACCTAAACGCTGTCGTCAATCGGCTTGGAGATGTCGAGCGATCATTTTGTATGAAAACATCCACTAAAAATGATTCGTACCGGAGCATGTGGCCTCTGGGAGGTACTGTGTTTACCTGGGGGGTCAAAAATTCCCCTGGGGTATGGAATCAGGTTGGGATCAGTGGGACAACGAAAATACCGCTATATGTTGCAACAAGAATTCTAAGAGAGGAACATTACCTTTTGGAGTCTACGACCAGAATACGTGAGTACTGGTTTAACATTGCTAAAACAAAATAAAGTCTTATGTGTTACTCTAGTGGTGTGACCCCATTCAGATGAAAAGCTGTTGAGGGGTTCTTTCATGCGGATTTCAATTGAGTGTCTTAAAACCAGAACCAAAGTTATCACTCCAACCAATCACAAAGGACACTGACAAAAGGGCGGTTTTCAATTGAGTGTCGTAAGACCAAAACCGAACCAATTACTTACCAATTAGACTACTCAGCCAATCTCAAACCGTAGTAAAACCAAAACTAAAGTAAATGACTGATTACTTACAACACTCAGTTGAAAACCGCTCTACAGTGAACCAATCAAATCTGGTAGTAACTGCATGTGGCTGACACAAAGCGCGTTGGAAGCAACCTCAATTCAGTAAGCAATTCTTTCAACTTTTGTAAAAATTTGTCTATACGTTGGAATTGGAATACGCTGTAATGCTAATGAGAAAAGTAACTAATGGAAACGCTATTGACAACTACACGTGTCCACTATTCCAACAGGTGCATCTACTACTGCTGCAGCACTCGTGGTTCGGTCCAGACTCCCATCAACCTCCCGCTGGAATCGCCATTCTATCTGACAGCTTACGGCAGTAAAACTTGCCAGGCTGTCAGAGGGGCCCGGTCAAACTTGGAATACATGTACTACGAGACGGAGTATCTGACACTGCTGACAAAGAGTGATTATGCCGGTGCTTATCCGTACGGTGCCTCGAGGGACGCGGCTGGTCACGTGATCTACTACTGTGAAGAATACAAAAGCAAAAACCGACACAACGTGGAATGATTTTTTGAAGGTGTACTATATTTCGGCTGGCCAAACCAGCCTTCTTCAGGTACAATGGAAGATTTTACATTGGTGCGTGTTTTTATGTAGCCGATATTTACGTAATACCGGAAATACGCAAAAGTAATAGATAGTGTAAATTGAAGATAAGCATACGGTAAAATAAAATAACATGATAAAAGAACATAATAAAAGAAAACAAATGGAAACAATTAATATGTTTCTTTGCGGATGTTCAGACCATTAGGATCAATTGTTCTGCCTTTTTGAATTAAAAAAGTTTCCCTGGCCTTACGGATAGAGTCTCGGTTAGAAGGCTGGTTTGGCCAGCCGAAATATAGTACACCTTCAAAAAATCATTCTACGTTGTGTCGGTTTTTGCTTTTGTATTCTTCATTTTATATGTAAAGCCGATTAGATCACTATTGATCCAACGTATACCAGCAGGATCATCGTTCCGGTTGCTTGCTTAAACATATTATAGTCTACTACTGTCACTACAGACGTAAATTATATCGAATTTTTCCGTACGTAGATTGCAAATTATAATCCATCAAACATTTTCGCTCGCGACTGGTCTAAACGCGTCACGTGACTGAATATTCCCTAGCTAAAACTGGAAATAATAAACACAATAGCCTCCATTTGGCGCAAAAATATGCTCGGATATTTCTCCTTGGACATTATCTGGTTCTTGAAACTCACAATTTTCCTCGATCTACGCTCCCGGAAAACTGTGCGCTTCTCGGAACAGATACTGTCCAAGGAAAAATATCCGCACCAAATGGAGGCTGTTGTTTTTGCCAGACAAGTCCATGTTATCCTGATCGTCCTTAAAATTCTCGTAAAAGTATAAACGTAAATGTACGACCATAAGTGAGGAGAATTCATCTTTCGAGCTTTCTTTTCCTTCACGATTAGAGCTGACTGCAGAATTGTAAATGTAGGCTGTTGTTTGGCCATGTGTTCTAAACATGCTCCTCACGCAACATACATAATGAAATTATTTCGGTGCGGTAGAGAAAGGCTTGCTGGCGTCAAGAATTCGAAACCATAGTTGAAGGAAGAAATGGATGAAGTCGTGAAGGCACCATTGTTGCAATGCCAAGGAAAATGTTTTCTTTTATCTTTTTCCCCCCTCACATTCATCCAATCTACTGCGTTGCAAGCGTTCCCGTACGAAGTGCTTTTTCCGCATTCTGGCGAAAAACTCGACGAAGCAGACGGGCGCGGGGGTGGAGCGCCCCACCACTCCCTGCTTCGTCGATTTGTTGGATCTCGCTCCAATTTGCGCGCGGCCAGAATGCGGAGAAAGCCCTTCGTACGGGCACGCTTGCAACGTAGGATATCTACAGCAGTTTTTATTTTGCTTGTGCTTTCGACGATCTTCATTGAGGGAAATAGAGATCATGATATATCCCAGGAATCTCTTTTGTTTCTCCATGCAGCTCTGTACTGTCAATCGCTGAGAAAACCTGACAACGGAGAATTGAAACCTGCTAGCTGTGGTGAAAGAAATCGAAGAAAGTTCAACGATACATGCTCAGTTACCTGCGGTCCCGGGTATGAACCCAAGAATCCCGCGAGACAGACCATGACATGTTTAGAAAACGGATCCTGGAATATTTCCTTCGTCACTGGTTGCAAACGTAAGCTTTTGAATGCATGATGTTTTTAAGCAACATACTGCCCTTTATTGCCATCAACGTGGCCACATGGCGACTCGCGGAGCCCAGGGTGGGGGAAGGAAACTCGTGACGTGTATACATGCCATGGTTCCATAAATTTTGATGGGTCGTTATAACCACTCTATCAGTTGCTGCTACTAATGATAATGGTATCAAAAAACTGCCCAATCATTTGTGAACACGTTGTTATCATTTTCATGACACAATAGGTTACCACAGCAACAGTATGACCTGCTAAAACATCCTTAATTACAGCTTTAGGGGCTTATAATTCGAAAACGGCGAGGTTAATTTTTTTTTATTATCAAATTTTAATAAGCATGATAAGACGAACTTTTAGCGAAGTTTCAAAAAATTCTGTACATGGGGTTCAGAGCTGCCTTAAGGCGGGGGATAACATGAAGGGTATATTTTTGCTGGGTATTATGGTTTGAATGCAAATATCTCGTTCACATTTCGAGCAGTGAAAAATCTCTCTGCTCATTTCACATAGCTACGTTTTGGACTGTTTTGTAAATTTTTTGGTGATTTTTGGGTATATTTGGTGATAAATAGTTTTTCTCAAAGGATTAGTAAAATTTATAGAAATAGGAAATTTTGAAGATTTGATGTTGTTTTAAAATTAGAATTTGAAGTTAGAAATTGGTAGACGTACACCAGCTCATCGTTAAGCCAAGCGCATAACTCTACCCGTATTTTGCAAAATGTCTTTTGCGTTGTTCGTTTGCACAAACCAATTCTCTTCGATGTCTACAGTGTTCAATGTAATGTGAAGTTTATATGAAATAATTCAAATTGCTTAAATTGGAAAATTAACTGCGATGATCATTCTTCACTTTCAGTGTTCAATGTGTCCGTAATAGACTTATGACAGCTGATGCACGATGAGGCAGTTGTTTAGACGATCCTGCTTCAAGGAGCTTCTAAGGTAATTTTTTAGTCTTCATAGAGCAGAAAATGTGCGTTCGGAACTCGCCGATGCCACAGATAATGTCAAATACAATCTTAACAGTTTGTGGACCTCTCCTAGTGGCGTTTTCGTGACAGGAGTTTCGTTGAGAGCTTCGCAAATGGTTCTTATATTTGTAACCTGACGTACTTCGCGCAGATCACCAAACGGAATATTTTGTCAAACCAATTTTATGCTGCGCTAGCGATATTTTCGGCACCGAAAGGTGGGGGGAAGGGGCTGAGGCCTTCCACCCACCCCCCCCCCCTCCACAAAGTTTTGTTTGGGGTGCTACAGCCCCCTTTGCTGCCTATAATGAGTCAAAGAATTCTATGAGTACTGACATGAGATTATTATTCCGGTTGTTCCGTATTATTGGCGTGGGAGTGCACATTTTCGTACGTCGCCATCTTGGATTTGGTAGCTATGGAGGGTTGGGGCGAGGGAAAATTTGCCGCGGAATGGTTCGAGGGAGTAGGCATCCAATTACAATCCAAGATCCAAGATGATGGCATCGAAACGGCATCTGCTGTTTTCCAATGCAGGATTGTTTCCTGCGTGACACACAACAGCGTAAAACAGATCATCTTGTTGTGTGACAGTCGCAAATACCAACGGTCACTTGTCCAGCGGTAGCACTTCCTGTTTCGCTTTTGATAAGGGAAGAGCTCGGAACATTGCTGTATCGAATACAACTGCAAAGATCAAGAAGAGTAACCATGGCTGTCAGTGTTAAAGAGAATTGGCAGACGAAACAATCAACTATAATTGAGAGAATCGCGTTTATTTTCAACAGCCAGCTCTTGAGTGATGTGAAATTTGTTGTTCCAGTGTCGACTGACGAAAGTGAAAGTAAGGTGATCCCAGCTCACAAGTTTGTGCTTGCAGTCAGCAGTCCTGTGTTCTGTGCCATGTTCTATGGTCAAATGGCGGAGACTACAGACTCTGTTGAATTGCCTGACTGTGACTACGAGGGTCTGTTGGAGTTGTTTCGTTTCATGTACACCGACGAAGTTACTTTGAGCGGAAGTAATGTGATGCAAGTGCTGTACTTAGCGAACAAATATATGGTGCCTTCACTCGCTGAGAAATGTACCGAATATCTGCGAGACAAGTTGAAAGCATCCAATGTCTTTTGCATTCTGCCACACGCTCAGAAATTTGAAAATAAAGATTTGGAAGATCGATGCTGGGAAGTGATCGATAAGCAGACAGAAGAAGCTGTGACGTCAGATGAATTTGTTACAGTTGAGCGATATGTAGTCGAGTCTGTTGTCATGAGAGAAAAGTTGAACGTGAAGGAAGTGGAACTGTTTAAAGCTGTTGATCGCTGGGCCACAAAAGAAAGTGAGAGGCAAGGATTAACTCCTGAAGGCGATATGAAGAGAAGAATTCTGGGAGAAGAGATCGTGAAAGCGATAAGGTTTCCATTGATGTCACTGAAGGAGTTTGCCTCAGTTGTCATTGATTCTCATATTCTCACTTTCAAAGAGGCGGGAGACATGATGAAATACTACGGCGATGTTTTAACGCCACCTTTAACATTCGTACAAGAACCTAGGATTGGCTGCGCTAGATATCGGTGCCACAGATTTGGCACAATTTGTCCTCCAGGTATTGGCTGGAATTACCGTGATTCCAGTCGTGACAGTGTTCAGTTCTCTGTCTCCACGCCTGTCGTTTTATGTGGAGTTCAGCTTTGTGGTTCTAAATCTGGTGAGTACACGGTTGTCACAAAAGTGAAGGATAGCGCAGATGACTCGTCTATTGTGAAACAATCAGGATCCTATGTATCAGAGAATAATGACTATTATGGTTTTGATGTGAAGTTTGATCGTCCAGTTAATTTGCAGAAAAATAAGAACTACAAGTTAGTGTCTCTTATCAAGGGCCCTAAGTCATGGTATGGCGAAAACGGGCGAGCAATTGTTGAATGCGTAGGAGTACGATTCACTTTTACTTCATCAGATGCCAGCTCTAATCAAACATCTGAAACACGCGGCCAGTTTCCCGCGTTTATTTTCGCTATGGTTTAGTTTTAGTATTGAAGAGTAGTGATTAAAGTTTTTTTTTATTTCTTGAAAGATTTCTTGGTGTGTTATTACAGTCAAAACCGGTCTAGTGGTCTTCCCAATAGTTGTGATGGCGTGAAATCAGTTAATTTTCATTGAAGTTTCTTGTTCGCTTGACTTGAAATGGAAAGTTCTATATTCACTGGACGAGACTCAGCTTTGCATTGAGCGTAATGTGGTTGATATCTATCATTGTAACATAGGTTTCGTCACGTTGTCGTGACTTGTCAAGTAGGTTTGCAAGGTAAATAAAGTAGACCAGAAAATGTTCATTTGTTTGTTAGATTTTTCTGAGCCGTGACTGAACAAGGTCCTCTGATTTACAAGTCAAATGAGTCTGGTTTTGAGTAATGAGCCAATCACTGCGTTCCGGTTAACGTGAAAACGTAAAAAAGCGGCCCCAGCGCACACTGCTACGCTACTCACTATCTGCTACAGAATAGATAGTGACTAGCGTAGCCAATCAGAGAACGGCATTTGTGATAGAACGTCAGTAGATTTATGCTAATTAGTAGAATTCTAAAAATATTGAAGGACCGTAGACAGGGTTGGGCATAATAAAAATTTAAAAACGATCTCTGGCTAAAAATGTTTACAGATATACGAGCTTTCGACTAT
Organism: Orbicella franksi; assembly: GCF_964199315.1. Classification (NCBI taxonomy): domain Eukaryota; kingdom Metazoa; phylum Cnidaria; class Anthozoa; order Scleractinia; family Merulinidae; genus Orbicella; species Orbicella franksi. The sequence goes on along the minus strand of NC_138150.1, from coordinate 23,845,491 downwards.
TAGATCTACAGTCTTCGACGGGCAAAGATGAATGACGAAATATGAATATAAATGAGTAAAAATAAAAAGAATGGACTATGTAAATTAATTATGAATGTGTGTAAAAAGAATGTTGTATTGCCCAGGGAGTGGGCAGGGATTGTTGACAGCATTTGGAGTCACCATAGTATGCCAGGGTTTTCCTTATTCGGAAACTGCCTTTGTCAATTAAGGAGGCGTTGTTAAAGTCAATAGAATGTTCATGGGGCCACGCATGGTTCGCAATTTTGGAGCCTTTAGCCGCTGTTTTGACATTTCTTTTGTGTTCTTTTCTTCGGGTGTTAAACGCTCTGCTAGTCTCACCGATATAACACCATGAACAGTCGGCGTAAGGAATTTTGTAAACAACGTTGGTTTGTGAATCCGGAGCAGGACGAAATTTTGGGGCCGGGAACTGTTGTTGTAGAGTGGTCATCGGCTTATTTATGACCGAAATATCATGTTTTTTTAGGACGCGGGTCAAGGGCTTAGTTACACCTTTGATGTATGTAAGAGACGCGAAAGACTTGCGTGATTCGGAAGGTTCAACCAAATTAAAAAACATTCCAACAAGTTCCTCAGGGGGTAAATTTGGCGATAGTTGAGATTTCTTGATTTGTATATCACGGATAAATTTGGACGGATAGCCATTAGACTCCATCGCTACGTAAACATGATTAAGTTCTTGTTCTTTCCCTTCAGATGTGTCAGGTAAATTCAACGCTCTATCCAAGAGGGTTGCTGCCGTGCTCATTTTGTGTTTTTTGTCGTGATGAGAATTAAAGTCCAAGTACTTGTCCGCATGCGTTGGTTTTCTGTAGACATCCACAGAAATTGCTCCACTGTTGCGAGAAACCAATGTGTCAAGAAAAGACATTTTTCCATTACATTCATGTTCGGTGGTGAAGGAAATGTTAGTGTCTATTGAATTGAATGTGTCATGGAAGGCTGTAACTCCATTCTTTTTAATAATGTAGAAGCTGTCATCAACATACCGTTTCCAAATTTTAGGTGTAACAGGTGACGCATTGATTGCAGATTCCTCGATCTCTTCCATGCAAAGATTGGCCACAACGGGACTGACCGGACTACCCATGGCACAACCGTGGACTTGTTTGTCGATTTTGTCACTGAAGACAAAATAGTTGTTCGACAACGTGAAGTTGAGCAGAGAAACAATGTCATTGATGTTTAAATTTGTCCTGGAGGGAAGAGATGTGTCATCTTCAAGTGTTTTCTTGATGTAGCCACACGCTTTGTCTACAGGAATTGCAGTAAATAGTGAAACAACGTCAAAAGAAACCAAGACTTCATCGTCGTTGATGATGGTGTCAGAAACTTCGTTGGAAAACTGCAAGGAGTTGGAAAGGATGCCTGTCAGGAATTTGGATGTATTGTAAAGGGCTGAGCCAATGCAGGTGACGATGGGCCTTAGAGGCCTAGGGTTTCCCTCTTTGTGGTGTTTAATAGAACCTCGAATAGCTGGGGGTGTGCCATCAGTCGAGTGGAGCTTTCGATAGGTTGGTTCATCTATCTTTTACTGTTTCTTGAACGAAAGTAACATTGCGTTTAGATCACGTTCAATTCGTCGGAAAGGAGCCGTGGCAACTAGTTCATAGGTGTTTCTGTCATTGAGTAGGGTTTCCATCTTGTTGTCATAGTCTGATCTATCCATGAGGACGAAGCAGTTTCCTTTATCCGCCTTCATTACAACTCTGGACTGATCTTTTTTAAAGTCGTTTAAAGCTCTTCTTTCATGTTTTGAAACGTTGTTATGTGCTGGCAATCGTGCCCTGTGGACGGAATGGCGGCCCCAAAATTTCGTCCTGCTCCGGATTCACAAACCAACGTTGTTTACAAAATTCCTTGCGCCGACTGTTCATGGTGTTATATCGGTGAAACTGGCAGAGCGTTTAACACCCGAAGAAAAGAACACATAAGAAATGTCAAAACAGCGGCTAAAGGCTCCAAAATTGCGAACCATGCGTGGTCCCATGAACATTCTATTGACTTTAACAACGCCTCCTTAATTGACAAAGGCAGTTTCCGAATAAGGAAAACCCTGGCATACTATGGTGACTCCAAATGCTGTCAACAATCCCTGCCCACTCCCTGGGCAATACAACATTCTTTTTACACACATTCATAATTAATTTACATAGTCCATTCTTTTTATTTTTACTCATTTATATTCATATTTCGTCATTCATCTTTGCCCGTCGAAGACTGTATATCTAATAGTCGAAAGCTCGTATATCTGTAACCATTTTTAGCCAGAGATCGTTTTTAAATTTTTAGTAGAATTCTACTTGAACACTAATGCAAATGCTGCAATCTGATTGGCTGAACCATTGCACACTATGGTCTGATAGTGTCTCTCCGCGGACGAACACTATCACACCACGTGATCAATTTAAACCAATAAGAATAATGTTTAATTAGTGTTCAGTGGCTTGGTGTGGTCCACAAAATTTTAACGTTTTCTCGTTTCTCCGAAGTTTTGAAAGAACATTTAAAAACAAAAGGACAATTAAATTCCTGAAAAGACTGAAAAAGGACATTCACGGTTTCTGGAATTAAAAAAAATATCGAATTTTTTGAAAGAAACTGATAAGCGCGCGCACACAACTGAAAATGTCAAATTGACAACTCAGTCCGCGCGAATTCTCTAAAGCGAGAAGTTTAATATTAAGACCAGAAATATTTGGAATCGTTATTTGAAGCAAATTTCAGTTAGAATTCTACTAAAACAATTAGATTGTTCGCTCTCGATTTCTATGAGGTGATAGTTGATTCGACCTTCGGCCTCATCAACTATCACCTCATAGAAATCTCGAGCTCATAATCCAATTGTTAAAAGTCGATAGAAACACGGACCATGTTTTCCATTTCGTAAAGATAACTGTAGTTTATCTTTAACTTTGTGTAGCCCTACATCTTGGCAAGTTTATCAGCTGGTTTTTTTATCATTATTTTTTTTTTCTTCTTCCTCTTTATTTATCTTTATTCTGTTTTGCATGAAGCGACATCTTGGTTCTGGCAGGTTTGTATGAGGCGTGTCCTCAAAAAGGGCCATTTAATAGTATTTTTCCTGTTTTAAGGTCACTTGTTCTATGGCTGAAACATGAAATCACTTGCGTTACGTTGGGGAATTTTTCCTCGACTAATGCGATCAGATAAAATTGTCGTGATCCCTTGGTTCGCCAAGGGCAAAATCGAGCATCGAGCTTTAGGTTAGCAATGAATTGCAATCTTTTGACTGTCACCGATTGATGCTTTAGCAGCTAGCAGGGCTTCTCAGATTAAAGTCTCGCTGAAATTAACCATCTCTTATTTTCTTTTTTTTCTTTTGTTTTCTCCTCAGGCAAATCATGGACGAGACACCTTCACAAGAGAATCTGCTATACGATAGGTACGTTCATGTCCGCTTTGAGTCTTTTACCCACATGCATGCAAGAGGTATTAGGCCACATTCCGCGTACTCCCGGTAATGGACTGGAACTAGCTTGCAACTGAGGCTAACGCAGGGAGTTTTTTCAAATGCAAATGACATTTATCTCTTTTTAATGATATTCCCCCGCATGAGCCTCTATTGCAAGCTAGTTCCAGTCCAATACCGAGAATACGAATACGGTCCATTAAGAGTCTGATTTCGATATACCTATACAGTGTCTCCAAACAGTCACAGGACTACGAGGACAAGACTTCAGAAAACGTACTGTACGAAAGGTAAGCTGCTATCAGCTGCTTCACCAATGGTTCAAAGGTATATAAATAACATGGGCTTAAAATTGGCGATTACAGAACCATAGTTTGGCAGTCAATTTTGGTGGTCAATTTTGTGGGTTGGGTTGCAAACTCGTACCCAGTCGCTATTCAAGTCTTTTCGGAGCGAGGGAGGATTAGCATCGAAGTAGATTGAGACGCGCGGTCAAGACGCGCGGAAAAATTGGCGCGCGGGGAAACGTCTGGGGTCCATGAGTTCTAGGTGCCTCACTTCACTAGCATCCAATCTCCCCTCAACCGTGAACGAATTACAAAAGATAGTCAAATATATAATAAGCGTCGAGTACGCGTCCAGGTGAGAAATAATTGACGTCTTTAATAATAGGGGTGGCGAATGGTAAATGCGAGTCTTTGCGAGACGGCGAGACAAGCGTTTTTTTTCTGCGAGCCCGAGACATTTTGACTTTTTAGATTGCGAGAGCGAGACTTCAAAGCGTTTAGCTATGAGGCTCTTAAAATTCGAGCCCCAGATTTAGTTGAGAACTAGAATGAGCTTGTACAGTCTTAAGCCAGCTTCTTGGAACAGACTGGAACTGGAAATTCGATTATAACACACTACGTTATGATATCCTAGAGAAAAATAACTATTTTTCTGGCGTCAAAACGGGCGTTGCGGTAGGTTTTGTACCTTTTTGGGGGATAAAGACAATTTAGGAGAAGTTAGAATTAACTTTTTCTCGGAAATTTGTAAGTTGCTTCATTGAAATTCAATATCAAGTGAAGCCGGAAGACGTCATCTATAAAACAGATTAAGGAACGAATTCGGACTTCAAGACCCTTAGCCTTGCGAAAAATCGAGACTCCGAGACAGCTTCGTAGAAAAAATCGAGACTGCGAGACACACATAACCGCTAAAAAACGAGACTGCGAGACCCGTGAAATTTGGCTAAAATTTTACGAGACCCACAGTTTCTGAAGGACCATTCGCCACCCCTAATAATGTTCGAGAACTTAAGAATACATGCGGTTTTAACAGTTTCATGCAAATTTTGTAATTTACTTTCTTTTTGCTTTATTAGTTGTAGTCCTCGCTTCTCTGTTACAAAAATAGAAGAAAATGCCCTCTACCAGAAGTAAGAGCAAGAGCTAGAAAGGAGGGGGGGCTAAGGAATTTATGAACCGCTGCCCAAGACCCTTATCCTATTTATAACCAAACCCTGCGACTTCCCTTCTCTATTCAAGACGTGAAAAAGTAGCTTCCTCTAAAAAAAAAACATACCCAGTTCAAGAGTAGAGTGCAAAAGCCATACCCTATTTTCATAATATGACCAAAATAGCCGAAAACAATACCCTATTTATGACCAAAACGGCTGAAAACCATACCTTTTGGGGCCGCACATACCCATATAGCCCACGTAAGGGAGTCCCCCCTCCCTCCGGGGGCTTCAAGGTCGCGTGGATTGCGTATGCAACGCCGCCTAGGTTAGTCGCTTTTATCGACTAATAGCCCAACTTCGAGATATTAAAATTCAGCTTAAAACAATGGACCTCAGCACATGGCTCTGGGGAATAAACCCCACAAACTCAGAGCTTCGTCCTGAGGTTTACTGTTTTAGGCTGAATCTTAATGTATCGAGATTGGTCTATTACAGTGTTACGCGCCTTGCCGTTGTCATTAAGGAACGTTTCATTAGTTTGTGACAACTTCTGTTGACTCCCGTTTTCAAATGGCTAACCAAACTGTGACAACTTGCCGCTGGTTTCAAATATTTGCAGGTTGAGGTTTTTGAAATTCTCACGAAAGCGAATAATGAATTTGACAATTCGACATCTTTGCCCTTGACAGTTCCCAAGTTTTGATTGGCCGGTTCAAATAGAAAGCCAGCAAAAAGTTGTCAAAAATACGTCAAAATTTAATCAGAAACTGTAACTCTTTGACTGTTTTTCTAGTATGTCATTTGGCGATAGAAGGGAAGACGAGGGAGACCTGGGAGGAGCCAGTCATCTCAACTACAAAACAATCACGTGATGGGATGTTGTCTCTATTGCCCGTGAGCAAAATCCAATGAAAGTAACTTACGGTTGCGTGGACCAATAATCTTCCATTTGTTTTCTATGACAACTCACCAAAACTAATAGCAGAGGGCTGTTGATAAGACCGTTTATTTATGCGTAAACAATAACACCAGGAATGACTGTTGCGAAAATACTATCATAAATATTTGCCAAAATAAACTGTTGGTCACTCTGGGGAACAAAAAGGGTTATACTGTAATGCGCTAACTGTATGAACTTTCCCCATTTTCTTGTTGTTAAGTCTTGTTAATTTTCACACTCTCAGTAGCTTGTCATTGTGAGTCTGACAGACCTTTCAGTATCTCTCCTCTCCTCTCCTTTCCTCTCGTTTACACAAGCTCGCAGCAAGCAGTCTTTTTCAGAAATGTTCTTCAAGTTAGGCGTGCTTCACCCGCATACAGAAAGTTAACCCTTACATACTAACAGTGACTCAGTAGATAAGGAGAGGAGTGATGAAGAAAACATGGCACAAAAAATAACGAAACATCTCGTTTGTGTTTTGCGGCCGTTTTATGTCTGATAGCGGGATATCAAATTAACTTTCTTTATACACTCTGTCACACTGATGCTTCTATAAACCAAGCTTCTCGGCTTCTTTAGCCTCGAAAAACGTGTACGAGAGAGTAATGATGTCCACTTTAACCATGGCTGGGTCCTCCGTAAATTCTGGATCGATGTAGAAGAACACTGGCATATCAACCTGGCAACAAATCACCAAGATCAATTACATGTCTGAAATGAAGCAGACACTCTAAAATAGTAATAAGTGTAATTATACATGTACGCTGGTTTAGTCGTGATTTGTAAGACTAGACCAACCACAAGATATTTTACACGATCTTCCTCTCATCCTCTGCCGGTTTCAAGTCTTCCCACACCTGCTGACAGTTGCATGTTCTCCCGAACTTGCCTCCTGTCGCATGTTTTACCAAGCTTACCATCCGATATCCGTGAACATCGAGCAAATTAAAGTTATAATGGTAAAGAGTGACTTTGAAGGATTCTCTTATGAATGTCATTAAAATGGAAAGATATCACAATAATTTACTCTTGAAATATTGATTAGATTTCAGTCCTTTCAGCAAACAATTCATCTAACCTGTTCATGTGGATTTAGCCTCTGTTCCTCAAAGCAAAAACACTGTCAAGGAAATAACAGTGTTAATGATTAATCATGTCCATAGAAAAAAAAGCAAAATGGTAACCTCCCTTTCCAGTTCACTGGTCTTATAGATATTGTCTTAGAAGTGCTGTGGAGTAAAAGTTGAATAAGCAACCTGTCTTGTGTCATACAAATCATGAGACTTCTTGTTCTCAAAGAAAAGAACAGAGGAAAAATAATAGCAAATAATCATACATAATAGCAGTGCTGGAATGCCTAGATAGATAATGTAACAAACTATTTGTATATTAAAGCAGACCACATGGACAATTGAATTTTATTTGTAAACTACATAAGGTATCCATAAATCACATCAAGTGACCCTGATAAAAAGTGATGCTAGCCTTCTCTAAGAAAGTTGAAAGTCAGACAAAACTTGTAATTTTGTTAAGAGGTACTTTCATAAACAACTCTTCCATTGCAAGGTGGCTTACTTGGATCTTGTTAAAATACTGTCCTGCTTCAAAGGGAATCACATTATATGTCGAAATTCCTGTTATGGGTTCGTCAGTTGGATTGGTAGCTGTGTAAAAGGCAAGAGCTGTCTCTCCTGGTACAAGCTGAAAGCAAAAGCATTAGCACACCAAGTAAGGATAATTTTCCTCTGTGCGAGATTGTCTTCTACAGGGTAAAAGGCAAAGTCTGCATATGAGCCAAGTGGCCCATCAGGCCGGCTCTTATCTCCATTTTCTTCTGATACACAAGCCAAAACCTGAAGTATGCCAGCCGAGAGGCCCATGCAGGTGGTACACATACTCTGCATAAATGAAATCAGGAATGAAAAATAGTTATTGCTAGTATTGGTTGAGAAGTACAAACTGTACCACTGTATGATAACACTTAGATATACTATTCTGGACATCACGAAATCCAAATCTAATAACACCTTTTCTGGAACTCGTCTCCCTTTTTGGCCATTCTCTACTTGAGATATCGCTTACAAATTCTAAAAGCTTCCTCGGCTTTCACAAAAACCTGTAGCAATGGGGCTCTGCTATGCAGATGACTCTGTAACCATGTAGCTCTGGTTTACATGTGAAATCATATCCAGATTTACATGTATCTACAAGTAGGCTATGGGAAGAGAGATAGATGATACAATGAAACTTCTGCTAACAGGCACACCTGTGAATGAACACTTCTCATTTCTGGACACTTTGCCATGGCCCTTAGCCACACATGTACAAACACTAGATTTTTAACCTCCCATGGGTAGATGCCTCTTGTGTTTAAGTGGGTATGTTTTTTTTGGTCCAATAGGCCATTTCCGAGTTACTTTGTGCCTCTGTTTCAAAAGCTAGTCCTTGTGCAAAACCTTTCATATGAAAATGAGTTTGATTTACATGTACATGAAAATGAACCTGTAGGGGAAACACATTTTCACATGAATGGTTTTGCAAAAAGACTCATTTTGACACAAAGACAAAAAACAACGATGAAATGGCCTATTGTTCAACTGTACAACCAAATTGTATCCCTAGTGCTCTAGGTCTACCCTGATTGAAGATTGCTGAGGTCTGAAGTTCCACTGCATGGAAGCACTCTTATCTGCATTAAACCTAATGAGAAGATCTCTTTCTGGCTTTCTTTCCATTTGCTCAATCTTTTCACCAGCCTCTTCCCTCTTCACTGTGCCACCTAAACCTGTTGCCTAAACATACAAAAAAATCATTAGAATTCTCAGTGATACTGCTCTCCATCCAAGTGTTAAAATGGTTACCAGTGATGGTGAGAAATTGCTATGCAAACTAGAATGAACTCTAATGTTGCGATGTTCATGGTAGGACAGCATGTTGCATTATGTTTGTGCCATTAGCAGTGACTAAGAGTACCAAGACAAAGCATGGTTATTTATCAGTTATTTCTGCAAGAAGGAAAGCCCAATGCCACTTTGCTTCACACATGAAATTACTAGTTTCAGTCAATTCGTACTGTCATATGGAGAGTACATAGTCCTGGTTTCCATGTGAACACAAGATTTCCTATAGATTAGCCTCGTCTGAGTGTACATCCAACATGGTCACATTGCCTTTTTCATTTCAAGCAATAAGGATTGATTGTCAACCATCAAGTCAAGTCATCATTTGTTCAGGTGTGGGGGGTTCAGGCTATTTTCAAAAAAACATTCCTGCACAGCAAAAACTGCTGAGGAAAACTCATGCAAGGGGAGCCTTTGGGAAAAGTGCTTTCTACTATCCAGGTTCTTTTTTTTTTTTTTTTTTGTTTTTTTTTTTTGTTTTTTTTTTTAAGGTAAAAAAATTATTGCACAAGCTTTTGCCCACCCAAAAAATCATGCACAACCTGAATTCTATGCCCTAGAAAATTGCCCAGCAGCACTCACCCCCACTCCCATAGTTCAGTTTCTGAACTATGGGAGTGGGGGTGCCCCACTTCCCCCTCCCCCTCCCCCCCCCCCCCCCCCCCCACGCACACACACACACTACAGAGGAACTGTACATGTAGATCACTTTTCGAACTCCCATGTAGGGTAAGGAACGTTGAATTCACTTCATAAACTGGCCCATGATCAACCACTCACTAACCTGACAGTAAAGGCGATAAAGAGGTACAGCAAGGTAAGAGAGTCCCACAATTGCTACTGCTACGGCGATTGTATATATTGCTGTTGTTTTGTTGCGCATGTTAGAGGCTGAAGTACTGTTCAAGCCGACACGAGTTCCAACAAAACGACGATTTACATTCGGCAACAAACTTGAAAGGAATTTCAGGCATCTCGCGTGTTGGTAGATGGATCCCTTTGCTATGTCAAGTTCTCTGTAGCATCTAGTGTAAATTGTCCTTCGATGTGGGCCATGTCGAAAGTGACTTGAAATAACATCAAAACTCTTACATAACCCAGAGAATCTTGACCTCTGGAAAAGACACGGGGTATTCCAAGATAACCCCCTCTGAGTAGCATTTCGAAGGAGCGACCAAAGCATGATAAATACAAGGAAAAGCTATAGTTATACGCGAATAACAGAAATTGTTGTCTTTTTCAAAGGACGACTATCTCTACGACGCAATCGTCCGCCGTCTTGCATTTTTGCTTCTAGTGGAAGGGACTGGGGTGAGAAAATTGTAATTTTTTTAGGGAAGAGGGGGTGAGGGGGACAGGGGAGGGAAGGCTCAGGCATCAGCTGTGATTCTTGGCGGGAAAACGTGACAGCAGCGCATCTTGGAGAAAAGTTCGTAGTAAGAGAACAAGTTCTTGGAAAGATGGTAACCGTACATTTTTACGGAGCATAAAGAGAGTTTTCTAGGATCATGCGATATCCTGTCAACTGTATTTTGCTGAAAACGTGTGTTTAAATCTCTCTCTTAGCTGAAGTCTGAACAGTGGATACCAACTTAACCTTTTTTTAGTAGGACACTAGTGAGAGTTCTATGGTGTCCCCACAATGCGGGTTTCACTGTGTTTGGATTTTTTTTTTTTTCGAGAGTAGAGTCACAGTCTCTGCTATCAAAAATAAATCCTGACCAAATATTGTTTTTATTAATACAAACCAAAAAGACCCATTTCAAAAATATGTAAGTACATTCTGCCAAAAACCCACTGAGCATTAAAGATTTAATTTACAAACTGTACAAGTGATGATGCATTGTATGAAGGGAGGTAGGATATGATCGCATGTTAGAGGCGGTGCAAATATAACTCCCCTCCCTACCAACAAAGAAAAGAACACAACTTATCTAAAACACCACCATAAACCGGTATTCACTGCCAAAATACCTGTACCAGTGTTCAATTGAAAAAACAATCCCGCACCTCTCTGGAGTTTTTATTCTTTGCAGATAGCCATCTGTAACTTCCCCCAACTCCAAGGTGTACTTTATTACGTCAAAGATACCACCTACACAAGTGACACATATTTAGCAGTTTATTTACAAAAACACTTTGTTTGTGCAAAATTCTGTACAAGAGATCTCTATATTTACATAGATAGAGTATAATTTAAATAAATACTAGCTCTAAAGATTTATTGTTTAAGCCAAAATGGAACGGCTCTTTTCTTTCTTTTTTTCCTAACATTACCCACCTAACAGTATAATAGCTACGTGTAAATTTACAAAAGAAACAGCTCATACAAAATAATTATTGCATGATTTCAAAAAATAAAAAAATACACATTTCCTAAGAGGGTTGTTGGAACTCTAACTGGTGGAGGTGGAGGGCCACAGAAACCAAAATGTTTAAAGGAAAGTATGAACATGTAGTTTAGCTGAAACTTATAGAGGAGAGACTCAGGGTCAAACAAAAAAGTCCTCCATGATAAGATGGAGATTTTCTGGAACAGAACTGTTACTAATATATCACTAGCATCCTATACTGAAGGCAATTTGGCAAAGGCAATCCTGTGTCACTGATCTTTTTTTTCCCCCTAAAATCTGTGCTATGTTGTTGTTTGGTGATTGTAATGTTGCTAAATAGATGATATGCTAGCAGGAATTCCATGATGAGAACAACTGATGACAGTGTAAGTATTCCTCTTTCGTCCTCCCTTGCAGCACCATGGGATGCATGAGGGCTCACCTTTTCCTCTTCACATAGCAATTATGAAAGTGAAACTGCACTTTTCTGAGTTGGCAGATCCTCTCTAACAAAACAGTACATGTATTTCTGTTTTATAAAGCTCACTGCACTTGTCAAGAAATCTTAAAAAATGGGAAGGGATTTTGTGAACTAATTTTGCATTTACACATTTACATGCCATGGTAAGTTTATGTGTAAAACAAGAAAATATAGCTAAGAGATCTCTTCCAGAACACTGCACATAATTTCATCTTCTCTGGTAAACTGCTCGTCATCCTCTGTGTGCTTGCTGGATTCATCAACCTGGTAATTAGACAGACTAACATCAATTTCAGAACTAATAATCATAAACATTTCAGGACTGTGCTCTAAAAGTGCCAAGGTGCCACAGGCAACTAACTTTTGCCTTTGGGCGACTGCAAAAATTTACTTTTTTCATAAAAGCTTAAGTGCTGGGCACCCAGGATTTCATGGTTATGAACATTTGGACTCTGTGTAATTTTTCTTAGACCACAGTCTTGCATTTGACTGGAGCAAAAGCAGAGAAAGAGCACATCCATGAAAAACCACTCCATGAATACTCCCAAAGCCATGTGCCCTATCTACCTCTAACACCTGTCTAACAGAGTGTATGTAGGCTATAATCTCTGTTAAAGATTATAAACAATTTTGCCAGGAATTTTTCTTGTTATTCCATGGACTGAGTACGAAAATTTATGGACAGAGATTTCATACATACCTCCATTTGTTCAAATGAATTATCCTGTTGTCTAGATGCTATCTGTAATGATGATAAACAAGACTGAAGCATTGTCACTACTCTGTCCAAATGCCTGTGGAAAAAATGATAAACAGAACAGGATTGATCATCTTACTAAAGAAACAAACTGAAGAAACTAAGATCAATGGGCTCCCAAATACCTCTGTTAACCCAGAGGTTTGGAACTCCATGCCTGGGTTGTTCGAAAGGTGGATAATGCTATCCACCGGATAAATCACTATCTAGCGGATAGCATGGTTTTGTTAATACTTATCCACTGGATAGCGATTTATGCAGCGGATAATGATTTATCCAGTGGATAGCGTTATCTAGTCTTCAAACAACTGGGGCCAGGTACACAAATGTTTTGAACAAAAAAAAGCAGCTTCTTTGACAACAACCACTTTCAATGAATTTCTCAAGTTAATAACAATGATCCATTATTGTTCATTAGGATAATATCTCAATAAAAACAAAGAGTTTGGGACACTGTTTTGCTAAATAGGGGTTGAAAAGTCAGTGAGGTTCACTTCAACTGCATGAACTAATTGATTTGAGCTTGACAGTTTCCAAGTAAGCTCTCAGACTCCATCTCATCTAAAGGATTCTGAATGAAAGCCATTACTTGTTCAGTTTATCGGCTGTTTCCAGTCTCTGCTGTTTCTGCCTTTCCATCATCACTCTTAATGTCTCTCGTGCCTAAAATGTAGCAACAAGACTTCAATATCTCCACTCGATAATACTTTAAACAAAACTTTTTGATATTCCTTATACTGGTTAACTTTCCTATGATTTAGTCAGTCCAAAACTCCCCTTCAGAGCTCGACTTTCAGGAAAAAACCTTGGGGCCAGCTGGTCCCTAAGTTTTCAGATTTAGTTGCAAGCACAAGCGCTACATTGCCACAATAAGGAACTGGAAAAAGTTGCAAATGAAGGAGTGTGTAACCTGATAGCAATTAAAATGGCAGTAGCTTGGTATCCCATATCCTGAATTATAAATCTCCGTAAGTAACAGTAAAGAAAAATAACCAAACAAATAAAAACATATTACAAACCTGGTGAGGCCTGAGTTCATTGATCAAGTGATGAATATTAATAAATAGCAGGTTTAAGTCATCAAGTTTTTCTTCTCTCTGAAAGTGAATAAAAGAGACAACATTACTCAAGGTAATAACTACATTGCATAAAGTTGAGGATATTTCTTTTTTGTTCTCTATTTTTATGACCTTAAGGAGAGGCATGTTGGTCTTGATGGTTTGTGCTCTGAACTGAGTGCTCCAGGTTCAAGCTCTGGTTAGGGTCATTATATTGTGTTCGTACAGTACCCCTCTTATGCCCATTTATAACGGAGCAACAGAGGACAAGGTTTCCATCCAAGGAGGGATAGAATACTCCTGCATGTTAGTCACTTTGTAGTGGTCACAAGGTTAGATTGCAAACTTTCAAAAACAACATTTTGTGTTAATTAAGTCACACTCCTAAATTTATGGAATTGCTTTTCCTACAATACATGAACGTAAAAGCAATAGTCTATCTAAGGTCTAATTTCATCAAGTCCAGTTTGCTCCCTATGTAAAGGATTTTAGCCTGACTGCAAAATCCAGTAGCCCAAAGCACTTGCCCTGGGCACTATATATGACAGACAACTTTCTTTGCATGCTGTGCAGATAATGTTTTCCTGGTATTTACAGCTTTGAATTACATGTAGTAAGCAAACATGATACCTTTCCAAGCACAAGTGTGTAGACTGATGGGAAGATAAAGACAGGAGCTAGCCCTTTTTTAGCCCTATTAGATCATACCATGCAACTTAAAATCAGCTTGGACCAATCTCTATTGAGCGTGTTTTTAGTCTAAATAATAATTTACCTTGGAGGATGAAGGTGATTTAATAAGAATATCCAGCAGCTCCAGGAAGTTAATAAATATTGAATGATTTAATTTCTTGAGTTCTTTTATGCGATCTAAAAGGATAGCAAAAAAAACCCTTGCCATGAAACAGTGGACTTCAATAATATTTATTAAAATCAGATACATAAACATTAATTTTGTACACTTAACATTTTTGTTCATAACGCTGTTACTAACTTACAGTGGCAGACAAACAGACAGAGGCAGACACCTTTCTTAATTTACATCACAGTGGCTCTTCAGAAACAAAAGCCCCTGTCATCAATAAAGGGCCTGATAAAAGTACAATAACAATGTTCACACTGTCATTCTGAGATTTTCTGCATTTTATCACTGACATTTTATTTTAGCCATCTGATTCAAATTAGCACTTCTTTCTGTGAAATTCATTTAATCCCCACATAAAAGCCGCCTCAATGTTAGCACACTTTTGTCATTAAGGATACTATTGTTAAGATTTGTTAATTTTGGATATTAATCACCATTAATATGAAGCTGAAAATATAATATATGGTTGTTGTATTGACAATTTTGTTAGTCAAGATCTTTTGAATGTGATTGGCTATCACCTGTATAACTTCAACTGTTTGTGTTTTCTTTTATTTGTTTGTTTGTTTGTTTTCTTTACTATTTATCGAAAACTTCAAAGATTAAAAATTTTCCTCAAATTTTGAGTAAATTAATTTTGTTTAAGTTAAGATCAGCTGTTGTGCAGCACACAGTTTCACGTGTATGATTGCAGACTAAATTGTGATCCACACAGTCCTGTTTACCAATGTTAACAGGGCAATTTACTCTTACTCGTGGATGTATTTTTCCGTTTGCAGAACTTAAGTAATACATACCAAATCTGCCTTGAGTTGTATACAGTCTAGTTATTCCCTGAAGTTCTAAAGGTCTGATGATAGATTCATCGGTCTAAAATGAGAACAATATGACACCCAAACTTCAATACAAGGTACAATATCTTTGTGATGTTTTAAAAATTACCTGATCAGCTTGTTTCTCAAAAATAGGAAAGCTATTTTATAACAGTCATGATTGCTGCAGATTTACGGAGATTTAAAACTACAAACAACAACAATACCTCAAATGAAGCCCCAAACATCGAATAAGCTCCATCAACTGGAGGTGGTGGATCAGACACTATTTGTCTCTCTACATTTTCGTCCGTATATACTTTATAGTATTGACTTGGAGGCAAGGGAAATGGACAAACTCCTTCGGCGGCCATTTTGGATCTTCGCTGACGACGGCCTAAATGGTGTATGGGTAACGTATCGCTCTCGTACCCAATCCTTGGTAAACGCGCGGCCATTTATAAAAAGAACCTCATTCAACTCAGGTGGTTGTCCACTGGAGAAGAAAAATGTGGTCCTTTACACATTGAAATGGTACTTTCTTTATGGAGAATCTTCTCTATTTCTGGTTCAATCACAGGGATTGCAAAGAGAAGGTGCAGAGGTGCTTTTATTAAATTTAACTTCTAACCTCTACACAAGCTTGCATGATTTCCCTGTAAATATTTATTAAAAGAAACAAAAAACATAATATGCTGAATTACTGATCCCTTGGGAAAGAGTTTTGTTTTCCTGAGAATCTTGATGTTTCCCCCAACAAAGTCAAGGGAAACACCACGATTCAAGGGAAAACAAAACTATTTCAGAACTGTTCCCCACGGGACTAGTATTAAATATGTGTTTTATTTTTAGCTGGAGTAAGTGCAAAGTAATGAGGCAAGTAAACATCAAAGTAAGCCATGGTTAGTGGGAGAGTGGGTGACAATTTATTGCTTAATTGTTGCCTGGCAGGTGACATTATATTTAGATTTCTTAAAGCCATTGCCATGTGACGATGCATAAATCAACCAGTAAGAGTACAGTTAGATTCAATTAGTTTTTGGTAGGTGTAAAAAGTTAGGCTTACATAAGTAACCATCATGTGAGCTGACTTGCAGAATGTCTCTAATAAATACACTGAATTTTCTTTGAAAAAAATTTAGAAGTGGAAGAAATTTCATCCAAGGGTAAATTTATGTTTATGTTTTAATCCATTCCCTTCCCAAAGAGGGTTTTTTGGTTTGGACCCCTCATTCATACTTTCCTTTAAATAATACATTTTGGCTTTTGAGCCCCCTTGGAGTATTTTGCAATAACCCTGCTTTGGGTAGGCTCGATTTCAAGAACGTGGGCGCACAAAACAGCTGGAAATCGAGCGTTGATCCTTTGGGTAGAAGTGGACATTTTCTGGAAGCACACATTTCACTTAACATTTTTTGTAGCTTTACAGATATGGCAACAAGTCCCAATAGTGGATGTCCATCGGTGCGGGTTATCATACAACAGTGTCTGTCAGCCAGACTTCAGGTCCAACCACCAACTGAAAATGAAGATGCTCAATGGGTTGAGGTGAGTGAGCTGTGAAAACATCAGCTGCCAAACAACTGAAGGCAAAGGATGAAGGGTTGACTGTCCAATCAACTTATCCTTTCTATCTTTTTTTACCTGTAGTCATGTTTAGAAAATATCTCTTTAAAACGTGCAATTGCTTCAAGGTGTGTTTCTATAAACTTTTTTTATAGAAACAGAACTCAGCAGCCAGTGTGAACTATTGACCTAGCGATTGCGCTAGGCTGCAAAAATTTAATTATGTTTTTTTGAAGTGATTTTCTTTCCAATTCCATTTGGGCATCAATCATCTTAGTACTGTTGGATGAGGAAATTTTTGGTCGGTGGAGTGTCCGGGAATTCTTTATGGATGTCAGCCTAGCTATTTAATGAATTGTTGACATAACTTGCCCAGGCCAATCGCTATCAATGAGACATTTCTTTCAAATTATGTTCTTAACCCTAAATATCCATCCTCTTTATTTCGCAGATTGCCAGGGGAATTGTTATTTACCTTTGTTTCCTCAAGGGCTCAAATTTGGATCTTGTACCAAAAGTTGGTAGGTTTTCAAGTGTTATTATATTTCTGGCATGATGTTTTTATGTCAATGCTACCTCCCACATTTCTTTGACCACAATACACAGAGCCCAGAGTTGTCTAAATAATGTCAAATATTGATCAAAAGCATTTAATCAAGTGTTACACAGTCTTAACCCAAGTCAAATCCCAATCATTGCTCTTAGTCTGGGAAGTTTTCATGGATGGCATAAACCGGTGGCAATTATGATCGAGTACAGGGAGGGGATGGAGAAATTATATGTGGTGGGATAAACTGGTGTCAAATACTGATTATGATAGGGTCCAGGAAAGGGGGAGGGGGAGAATATGTGACGCCCCCCCCCCCCCATCCTAAGTAATACTTCTTGGTAAGCACACCTTTTGCAAATCGGCATATTCAACTCCAGCCACGTGGGCCACATGAGCCACTTGGTGTTTTGTTTTGTATTATAGCCACTGTAAAAGCATCTTATTTACCGGTACCCCTCCAAAGGAGCCTTCATATTTTAGTTGCAATCATTTGCAAACTACTAGTAATTTGAGGGAACTAGTCTGTTTTATTTCTTTACGTTTCTATTTCAGTGAAATCAATTTTGAATGTGCGATTAAGTGAGACCACAAACAGACCAAATAATGTGTCTGTTTTAGAGCTGCCTGGTGATATTCTTATTGTTCCACAGGTAAGTCAATGATGTTGAAAAATGATGGTCAGACTGCATTGGACTTTTCATGCAACTGTCATTAAAGGCCGTAACCCGTAACAATACGGCTGAGTATGCTTGATTTTCCCTTGATGCTACGAGTGAAATTCCCTGTTGTTGGTAGAATTCACCTGTAAAGTAACAAATTTGCTATAGGTGTGGAGAATAAGGCTACAGGTGACTCAAAACTTAATGACAGCCCCGTCATGTCAGTGAACAAACAATCAGTTATAAACAATAAAATTGTGGAATGGGTGGCAATTCTCTTTGATATCCCAGAGAAGGAACTAGAAAAGAAATCTTGAATGCGATCTGTTCAAAAGTATGATTACCTTAGTTTGAGGGTGGGCATTTAAGTTTACCATGATGGCATGCCTGTCTAGTCAACTTTTATATTCATTAGCACAAAAGACACCTTATTGCATTCCAAGGCAACTAAATGGGTGTACAGCCCTCCCTTACTCCCCCACTCCATTCCCCTCATCCCACTAAACCAGAGCAGGTGCCCATGACTGGGAGCCTCGATCTGTGCTCAGTAATTGAGAGTCAATCATAACCTAATCCTTTTATCTTAAGAAACGGCAGCAATTCTTGTAAAAAGCGTTAATTGTTGGCATAGACATCCGTTTGTGAATCAAGTGTTATCATCAAATGTTTTACAAGGTCAGTATGGCCAGTTGCCATGTGATAAAAATGCCTTATTCTGACTGTGTTTTGACCGGGACTTTCAAAGTTGGGCCCCAGAAGCTCGCAGCAGGAAACAGCACACAACCACTTTTTTCAGCTAAAAAGATAGGGAAACGGTTGACTCACAGTCTTAGTATGGGAGTTTAAAGCTCTGGGTCATGAGCTCCTCACCAGGAAGAGAATGTTGCCTTTTGTACCTGCTAGAGATGGATTAATAGATTAATTGTTGCTGGAAAATATATTCGTTTTATTCTAGGCAACACTTGGTGGAAAGATGAAAGGGAGAAGTGTTCAATATCATTCCAATATATCAAAAGATGAAGGGAGAATATTTTATGAGACGTTTACTACCCTTTGTGAGGTAATTTATTTTTTTATTTAGTCATTTTAGTACAATGTGGGGAATAAAAATTACTACACCGATCTTTGGAGAGCATGTCACTGGCATAGACTTTTTTTAGCTCGAATCTCAAGATCTCTGTGCCTAAGAACTTAGGGCAAAACCTCGGTTTACTCAGGCTAATTGCGCTAACTTAGCACAAATCCTTAGTAGAAAATCATCTCTAGTTTACCTTAGGCCTACACTGATAAGGTTTACAGGCCTACATTAGGTTTCAGATTAAGATGCTAAATGGACGTTTAGTGTTAAGTGTATCCTAAACGAATAGATCACGTTTCGAGCACTGCCCATTTTTTAGTCATTTCGCAGACCTAGTTTTGCACATGTTATTAAGACCCTTTAAACACTTTGCGCTCACTTTAGACCGTTGTAGCACGTTGTGGGCCGTTTACCCATGCTGTAGACACACTCGCACGTTGTAAACCATTTGAACATGGTATAGACCCTTAACAGTATCGTTTTAGACCCTTTGTGGCCGTTGTCCGTATAAAAGTTGGCAATGTGGTCCCTAATGCACGCGTTTTAGAATCGTCATGTAGGCTGTAGTACCTTCGTGCGCAGTTGTAAACCCATCGTGTGCGTTGAAGACATATGCGAACATTGTAAACCCTTTAAGTTGTAAACTATTGACGCAAATTCTAGGCCCGTTTCACACGTTGTGGACCCTTGTGGTTGATCCATTTGCACGTAGACAAACAGTATGTCGTATTGTAGACCTTTTCAGCTAGTAGTAGATTCATATTTGTGCATGCTATATAATAATGGACCCTTTGCACATGCGAGACCCTTTGTACATTGGACACGCTGGTATATCACTGACGTTGTTAATCCTTCTTCTCGCCGACTTCTTGTAAGTTGTAGATTCTTTTGCACACGTTAGATCCTTAACACACGTTGACCCATAACACCCGATCTGGACCCTTGTTGGTTGTTGAGGACCCTCAGTTTCTTTTCTTTCTTTTTATACCAGTCTGATAAAAGAATCTGATAATAATTTTATAATAATAAACCCGACTAATAAATTGGGTGTCGCTGACTGCTATAATAGTATCCTTTTAAAAAAATAACATGGAGTTTCCTTCATTTTTGGGATTCTGTTTTTAGGAAGCAGTTCTTGCTAACTCGGAAAGTTCAACGGATTCTCCTCTTAAACGAGTCAGACACGGTAGGATTCTAACCAGTTATATCTGTACAACTTTACCGTTGTTTCATCCTGGGAAGCTTAAGGCTCGGCATTTTCCGAGTTTTTCATTCGCCCTCGGGGACGTTTGTAACCGAGAAAACAACGACTGCCGGCAGTTTGGATTTAAACAATTTGGTGCAATGTCTCTTTCATCCTGAAACTACTAAAAATGAATTTTAATTAAGTAGAGAGTAGGCTCTGTTAGTGAAAAATATGGGAGAGGATGAAGAAAATTGTTTTTCCACTTGACGTTGAAACGCCCGGTTGAAACGATGAAATTAAAGACCGCCGTTTGAGGCAACCGGCCGCGCGATAGCTCATTCCTCACTTCTTCGCTCTCTTATCCGCCATGGCGCTATCGTCTTTTGACCGTTCTAGTCGCGCGTGAAAAGGAATACAATTCGAGCGGCGAACTCAGTTCAAACTTCGAGTTCCAAAAATTACGTCAAAAAGCGCTTTTGATCGATTAGAAGATATATCTGTGTCGATAAAGACAGAAACAAGCAAATTAAGTAAAATAAAAAAAGCGGCGTTTTTGATCGGTTTGCAGAAATATCTGTGTCGATAAAGACGAACAAGCAAATTGGGTGAAATAATTATTTTTTAATTTCATGGGTTTACGTGTGCCTAGTGGTTGAAGATCGAGCGTTAACCCTTCTTCGGAAGAAAAAAGCAATTTTTGTATTCTTGTGATTGCACTGGAAATGCAATCTTGGAGAAAACTCTTAAACACTGAACTAAATTTCTACCAACTGCGCTGTCACGGTTGAAAGTACTAGTAGCCAGTGGCTTATTCGTCCAATCCCCTCTTTAGTATTAACTCTGAACAGGGATGGCGCACCTGGAAGCTCTCTGGAATAAAACGTGTGAAGAAGAAAGAGTTTTGGCCATCTTGTGACCTTAGAGATTCATTTTGAAACTGAACCGCTCAGCTCACAAGGTGGAAAAAAATACCTGACCAGGAATAAGATAGACAGAGAGAGATAGACGGTTCATTGAAGCTGTAAAATCAGTCACAGCTCTAGAGCTGAAGATAAAACTTTACAAAGCAATTCAAATGATAAGGCTGTGCTAAAATGTGATCTATGAAAAAGCACCAAATAAAATCATCCATATACAATTGCTTTAGAAAAAGCTATTCTTTAGTTTGTTCTTTTTGCAATTAGGAATGTGATATCTCCGATTATTTTTCGGATTAAAACTACTCGTTTGGCTCTGGTAATAATAATGTCCAATTTGTGTTCAGGATTATTTCTGATGCCCCGAAACATTCTGACTGTTTGGGACTGTCTCTGATTAAAAAGTGTCTCTAGACTAGCGAGTCCTAGTGCCTCGCGATATAGGTGGCATGTGGGAAGATAATTCTTATAGCGCGCCTCTGTAAGCTCTCAGCTTGTCTAACAGGTAGCCTGCAAGTGCATTGTAATAAATTGGAGAAGCGTACTCTATGCATGCATGTATGCATGTATATTGTGTAGAAAGGCTTGAAGTCCGAAAGGTGGGACAAGAAGGTTCCCACTGGAGAGAGACTGTAAAGGCCTTGTACGTCCCATGACCTGACAAGGATTGCTGACCTTACAGTTTATTGAAAAATGTGCAACATGCGCAAGACATCTGCTTGTCCCTGCTAGTTTTGTCTAAGATTGTACCTTGCAATGGAGGCTACTGGACCCTACTGCGTGGAAATATCATTAAATACAACTTTCAGTACATCAGAATTTGCCAGTACAGTACAGAATTTGTCTCCTTGGAAAACATCCTGCGCATTAGCCCATAGCAAAGTGGATCCAGGGAATACGAATTTAGCCTATTTTGGACTATTTAAATTTAAGGCAATGGTATGTAACAGATTGGACCACCCGAACCGCGTTTGTTTGCTTGTTTGTTTGCCCACTTTGTTGTTTGTTTGCTCATTGATATGTTTGTTTTCAGGCACGTACGGTAACCGACAAGTGCTGAGTGTTGAAACAAATGGACCATTTACACACGTGTTTGACTTTTAATGTAAAGCTATGCCATTTATGAAGCTATCATCTTTATGTAATTATAACCTCACGGTTTTCTTTTTCCTTGAGTTGTTTTATTTCATGGTGATGTAATATGATGTAACAGAATTCCCATTTGAAGTCTGATGCAGATGAAAAACAGCTAACTAGCATCGATAATAATGATTCACTTCAAAATCTTCAAGTTGCCCTAGATGCAAACCAAATGATAACAAGTCGAAAGAAGCAAAAACTCCAAGACGGCTACCGTACCATTAACCCTTTGAATACCAAGTACGCATTTATATATATATGCGTAATTAATGGTCGTGCTCTTTGTACCACTTGTGACGTCATCAAATTAAATGTACATACATACATACATACATACATACATACATACTTTATTGACTTTCCCTTTAGAGGCTTTTCAAAGACAATACAATAATAATTTAAAACTACTTAAAAACTCTAAGATTCATTAAGATTAATTAACTAGAATTAGGAATCTATAAAATCCTTAATAAGTTTACGTTTAAGATAAAACTTAAAAGCAGATACTTTCTCGAGAGTTTTTAGAGAGCTATCCATGGAGTTCCAGATACTGACTGTTCTGTAGTAGAACGTTCTCTGACCACTGGCAGACTTAAAAAGAGGAATGTTCAGCATTTGTGAACTTCTTGTGGCACGTCCGCTTTTTCTCCTCGCTTACTGAACTGGGAAGATAGATACTCCGGCACGCGAGATGTTAGACATTTGTAGGCCATGATAGCGCTCCTGAAATATAACTGAGTCGCGACTGGTAGCCATTTAAGCTCTTTTAAAACTGGTGTGATGTGATCATATTTGTGTGTACTGGTCGCAATTCGAGCGGCAAAGTTCTGAATACTTTGTAATTTATGTATATTACTTTTTGATGTATTCGCCCACACGTTCGAACAATAAAAAAGTTTACTAAAAACTAAAGTATTTATAATAGTTAGTAGGGTGCATTTGTCAAAAACATGCTTTGAGCGGCTTATTTGACCGAGACAAGACATACAGGAGGAGACAGTTTTGGTAATGTGTTCGTCATAGGTCAGGTTCTTGTCCAAAATCACCCCAAGATCTTTAGCGGTGTGCTCCGGTACGAGTTCTCTTCCCATGAAGGTGAGGCTGGGAGTGTCCAGTCTGGAATGCATTTGCCTGCTGCCAAACACCATGAGTTTAGTTTTGCTTGGGTTCAACAATAAATGGTTGTTGGAACACCATTGGCCTATTCTATGCAAATCAACTCTTAAGTCAGCAAAGGCGTTTACAGTATCTTTCATTTTGAAGGATATAACTAGCTTAGTGTCGTCCACATAGCTCTGGAGCTGCAATTCTGTGGTGCTGAAGAAAGATCATTTGTGTAAATGCTAAATAAAAGTGGTCCCAGTATACTTCCCTGCGGAACGCCACAGACTATGGGCAAGGGCTCTGACAATGTTGAATGGATTCGAACCACTTGTCGTCTATCATTAAGGTAGCTACCAAACCACTGGATAACTGGGTCTGAGGCGCCTACATCTCGCAACTTCAAAATTAGGGTTTCGTGGTTGACACTGTCGAATGCCTTACTCATGTCTAAGAACACTACCGAAGTCAACATCTTCTGGTCTATCGCTTTAAGAATAGTGTCGGTTGTTTCTATGACAGATGTTTCGGTTGAGTGCCATTTTTTGTTGCCGCTTTGGGTCTTTGTTAACCTGTCGTTTAAATGCAAGTAAGAAGTGAATTGATTATGTACGACCTTTTCACACACTTTTGATAAAACTGGTAGAAGAGAAATTGGTCTGTTGTTATTTGCCAGTTCGTGGTTTCCACCTTTATGGAGAGGTGTCACTTCAGCTAATTTCCAAGCTGTAGGAAATTTGCATGATTCAATAGAAGTGTTGATAATAGACGTAATTACTGGAAGAATCGGGTTTAGGCAGTCCTTCAAAACACGAACAGAAATCTTGTCGATCCCTGGGGCTTTGTTTGATGGCATTGATGATATTATGCGTTCAATCTCGCCACTGCTTACGGTATTCGAATGAAACTGCTCGCATGAAGGATATTGTCTTGGGACAAAATAATTTCGGTTGAGTGTTATGTTGCATTCATTAGCCAATGACTGGATTTTTTCAACGGAACTCTGGCCAACAGAAACGAAAAACCGATTAAACTCATCTGCAACAGTTTTGTTGTCCTTGCTGAAGATTCGCTGGGATTTGGATTTTCTAGGAATTATTTGGCGTATTGCTTTCCAAATATTGTTTGTATTGCCTGGGTTTCTTTGAATCTGTTCTGTGAAGAATTCTCGTTCAGCAATTTTAATTTCTCTTTTAACCTCCTGTCTTAAGTTTCTGTAAGCCGTCCAAGCCATAGGATCATTTCGTTTTCTTGCTTCTTTGCGCCAATCGTCTCAGATTGTCATCAGATATTCTTGATAAGCGGATAGTAGTACTAGGCTAGGCCTTTCCGTACAATGGTCAGGTTTAGATATCGACTACATTCCGAGGTCGCAAGTCGAAAAACAACGTTATCAGTTTTGGTGCAAAAACGGTGGTAAAATGGTCCACTATGCCTATGATTGATCAAGGTCCAAAGTCCAAATTTTGGCTTATGCGCTTGTCCGGAATTGAAATATTGCTCAATTTTGAACCTAATCCTCGAAAAACCTCTCCATTTAGTAAAAAACTTTCTTAGCACAACTGAGGCTTGTTTAGCGTCATGGCAACTAAAAAAAACCTGACTAAACGGTTAAAAACGGTATTTTTTGGCGAAAGTTTGGTATTCAAAGGGTTAAGAGACCTGGACTTTAGACTGGCCACCTTCGCCGCCCTTTTTGCCCTAGCCACCCTGACCACCCCAGCCATCCTTGAAACCCTTGTAACCCTTGCTGTCCCCGCCAGCTTTACATTTCTCCGCACGCTCTACCCCACGCCAACCTCGCCACATTCGCCATCCTAGACACCCTTACTACCCTGACAACCCTTGCAATCTTTGCAACCATGGCGAACCGTTGCCACCCTCGCCACACTTGCCATCCTCTCTCTCCTTGCAACTCTCGCAACCCTTGCTACGCCTGCCACCTTCCCCACTCTCTTCACTCTTTCCACCCTTGCAACTCTCGCCACCTTTGCCCTCCCTTGCCCCACTCACCACCCTACTAGACCAACTCTCGCCAGGCTCACCATCCTTGCCACCCTTTCCATCCTGGTCAACCTAGCCAATCTTGCCACCTAAGGCACTCTTACAACCCTTGCAACCTTTCCAGCCCTTAGCACCTTCGCCACCCATTCTGGATAAAACGTCAATAGAACGTCAAATGATTTGGTAGACTGTATGGAAGTTCCGTTTGAAGTGCGGTACATGTCAACTATCATATATGAAGAGCGGTACGTAACAATTATCATATATGAAGAGCTTGCCTAAGGGATAAGAATTCAACATGGCGCAGGAGGTTACTGCACGACCCTAGAATTAACTCGTCTTTGATTCATATACAAGTCATTTTTCAGCCAATGTTTAGGAGCGAAGTTTTGTCAATATATCGCCGAGTATTTCGATTAGCCCGGCAATGGCAAGCCACAACAGCAGCAGAATCTGAAGCAGAAAGACAATACATTCGAGACGAAGCAAGGAAATTGTTCCACAAAAACAAGAAAGTGAGTTTATAATTTTTTTTCTTTACTTATTCTAATTGAGTTTATTATAAGTGCAATGCATCCACATAATGTTCCTTGAAAATCATCCGAGTTTTTCTTTGCCCTTTCGCAAAAAAGCTGACTGTCCTCGGAAGCTCCTAGCGCGGAAACGCTCAAAGCCGTTCCGGGACTTTTGTCAGCAGGGGTGGGAGGGAGAGGCTGCAATATTAGGTTGCAATGGAATGGCCCTTAGCTTTCAATCTCGTTTCTAAATTTGCAGATTACCGATCCAGAGGAGATAAAGCTGTGTATTCATGAAGCCAATGCTCGAATTGAGATTGGTATGTGCGCGTACAGTCTTCTATTTTGATTGTTTACTGAAGAATTAGACCCCCCCCCCCGGAATAAAGTACTTAATTTACATGTCTTTGTACAGTCATAGCCACAGCATTTTGCTCCAGAGATGGTGTAGCAAGAGAAAACTTGTGTTGCAGGCCGAACAATGAAAAGAAAGTCCACAATTTTTACCAGGGTATAAAAACATGGAAACTGAAGTTTTATTCCTTCCGTAAGCTACTTTAGGTTATGCAATGGAGTGTGGTCACAATGGATTTCTAACATGAATTGAAAGCAAAGGGAATTCAATTTCTTTGCTACATTGTAATCTGCTGATCAAAATTCATTAAATAGTGTAAAGATCCTGCCATATTTCACTCCCACCCTCCTGCCACCCCTGGCTGCTGACATGATCAAAACAAACTTTTCAAGAGCTCTTTGTAGTGTTGAGAATCTCCTTTACAGTCCTCTGCTCCTCTTCATTTAGGGAATTAATTCTAATTTCTGCATGGGTCAAGCTTTCTCCTAACTTTCTCCTATTTTGCAACATTGAAATAAATGCGGTTTTCATTAGCAACTCACCACTGAAACAAAGCACTTGCTCACAAAATCCCACCAGCTACCCAGGCTGAAATTTTATATATTCTTTTTCTTTATTTCAGCCCTTCACTATAGGACACCTTATCCTAGAATGGTAAGCCTTTTAGTATCAAGGGAGCAAAAAACATGCAAAAGTGTATTGTTATGTTACACAAGCTTGTGAAAATTTTAAGAACACAAGACAAATGCTTTCCACAAATTTCTGAGTATTCTTAAAATTCATGATTTCTTATAACTTAACAATACATAAGCAAGTTTGTTATTTCCTTTATTGAGTACATAAAATGTTCTAGAAATGGGAAATACTGTACACTAAAATTCGGTTTCTGCTTCTTTGTTATATAGATACATATGCCACCTTCAGCTGTGCCAAAAACAAGTACAAAACAAAGGAAAACTCAAGAGCGCATCAGAAAACAGGCCAAACCTGTTTACATGCACTCTGACGATGACATTGATAAATAAAAGGCTTTATGGGTGGTTGTGCATTTACACATGCAGAATGCTGACATAGTGCTATTCTTGTCTGAGATTCAAGGCTTTTAATAAGTGGTACTGTTATGCTTTATGCATGGATGGATGGACAGACTAAACGGACTGACTTATTAACATTCTCAGTGGTAAACCAATTGATTGGTTGTAAGATTGTATGATTAAGAGAATGAAATTATTTCATTCTCTTTACTCAGTCTAGCATACTCTTTTTGGGTTAAAAATCAAAACAACACTCAGTAAAGTACTGTGCAATTCTAAAATGTTTTATTCACCTTTAATTCTATTTACACACTAAAAATAAAAAAATACTTTGCAAACTGCACAATAATTCAAATCCATACTATCCTAGCATGTTTAAGAGTCCACTTTTTGTACAAATAGTCATGTAACTATTCAAGTGGCATTGCCTGTCATTTTAGATAAGATACACAGGTATAATGTAGCTCACCCTGGCATTAATTTCTGGCAAATGAACTGAACTTTACTCATTAAATTCGACATGATGCGAGTGTCACTAGCAAAAAACCATAATGATAATGCAATCTCACTGACAAAAAGTAGTAAATTGGTATTTCTAGTATAGGCATTTGAAGGATTGTTTTATGAAATTCTTGGCACAACTTTGTCTTGGGTTCTATAAGTGTTATTGGAGCCATTTTAAATAATTTTTGTAACAAACATAAAAAGGAAAAAATATACTGAAGAATGATGCTTATTTAGACATAATTTTGAGATATACATGTACAATGTGGTCTTGGAATTGTCAAAAGTAAATAAATACTAGGAAGTAAATCAGGGCAATGGTCATTAAAGCTAAACAAGATTGAGTTATTATCTTAACAGAAGGTCAATAAATATAGCTTATTAACTGACAGTGTGCAAGAGAAGCACTGTCATAATCTCAGCCCTTGGTCCTTTCTATACAGGCCTGCTGTGCTTTATCCATACTTTTAAGACCAAGAGGTGACAGTCTTCTAGTATAGTCCTGAGTAAGCATACCAGTCAATAACAGATTTATTACATGACTTACAGTACAACTACTCCAACCAAGGCCACCCAAGCAAATTTAATTGACCAATAGCATTTGGACATTAAAACAATAAAAATGGTTACAACATTGCTGGTTCTGTAGTGTGCAGCTTGCTCAGGTGAGATATCTATGGTGAACATCAAATTGTTTCCTCAATTTGCACAGAATTTTGTTGGGTGGTCTTGGTTGGTGTAGTTGCAGTGTAATGATACAGAATGGGCTGGAGAAACTTTACCCAGCTGTGCAATACTTTGAATGCATTGGAATGGCATAATTAAGGCTTTATTTTATCTACAAGGCCTGTCAGCTGTCTCGGTCATGTAGTATCCATGCATGTCAACGAAGCAAGAGGACCTCACTAGGAGAATAATGGCCCAACATCTTTACAGTATGGATCAAGTGTGTTGATGTCCATTGGTTAGTTCAAATGTATTCTCCCAATACATGTAAAACAACCTGGGCCCAGTTGTTCAAAGGCTGGATAATGTTATCCACTGGATAAATTGCTGGATAGTGATTTATCCAGTGGATAGCGTTATCCACCTTTCGAACAATCCAGGCCTGGTCAATAAGAGTGTTATCACTCAAACTAATGATAAAGAGAGAGCTGCAGGGATTAGACCGGCATTTTTGAATTGATTGGCAATGAGATTTTAGTTTTTGGTCCTCTTAGCTGTTGTGGTTGTGTGTAATAATTATTATTATACTCAGAAATCTTATTATGTAGGTGGAATTCATCAGCTTATTACAGGGCTCAAAAAAAACTTGAACTCCAGCTTGCCTTTGGGACAAGTAACTCTATTAAAGTTTGCTTGCCCTAGGCATTGTCAAAGATTGCTATTTTTTTTATCTAGATGGCAGACGACTTGCCTGGGCCATTGCCATTGGGCAAGTGAGATTGAAAGGTTACTTGCCCGAAAGGAAAATCTAGTTGTCCAAGACAAATTTCTGGCACTTTTTTTGAGCCCTGAATCAATATTTCAATGTCACTGAACTGGCATAATTAAAGAAAATGGGAGAAACATTTAACATTTACCAAGCCAGATATAATGCACATGCAATTGTATAACATCTTTTTTTCCTCACAAAAGATTAAAAATTAATATTTCACACATCTAACTAGTGTTCAAAATATCATTGCACTTTATTAAAAATTTCTTTTTGTGTGAATATTTGATATATGATACAGCGATTTATTACATAATAACTTACAGAATGGATTGTGTTGCTAACAGTTATTTTGGAGATCAGACTCCCAGAATTTCTCAATTAAATGTTGTTGATTGTAAGAAGTTGTTTTACTTGTTTTAAAAACTATCATTGCTGTCAAGAATAATTCAAATTTGGACTGAAATAAACAACAACTTGAAAAGGTGCACCCTTGAACTCTTCATCAGAATTATGGCCCAAAACTATGGGCAAACCAAAGTGCAGTAAGTCTCAAAAAACTTTTTCAGTCTGATGTCACACCTCATTGGTAGCAACACAAAACCATTCCACAAAAAATTATTTGTAATTATTTTTTTGGTACAATGTTATTGTCACATAATTAAAATAAAAGTCAAATGTCTGCTGCAACTTTATCATTTGTTTTTTCTTGCATTACCTTCTCATAATCCCTCACATCATCTATAGTCATGCCTACAATTCAATGAAAATTACTTCATTTTGTCAACAGCATTAACATGGAACATGATGATACTGCAGGCAATTACACAGTATGAACAAATGTCTTTTTAGTACAATATTGTCCCCTACCCTGGAAAAATGGCACATCTTAGTTTGAGATTCAGGGGAGAAGGAGTTAAATTTCTAGTTTTATTGTAGGATTGAAGTCCCTAATTACAAATTCCAGAGTATAGTTTGGAACTGCATATGATTAATTAACAGCATTTTGGGGAACATTTTACAAGTTGCCCTTTTCTCATCAGTGAATCAAAACTTACCGATCCAGTCATCAATCCATGCAAATGCTTGTCTATGGCCTAGCAATAAAATGTCCTGTATAACCTAATGAGGGCCACAAAATTAATAACATTAGATGTTAATTTCTGAATGGATGGTTAAAAGAATGGGAGTTTCTTCCATTTAAATTTAGTTTTTCTTTTCATTTCAGCCACACTCGAGTGAAAATCTTTTTAACTTGCAACTGGAAAATTGAAAAGAGCAACAATAAAAGGCAAACAATTGCTAGGTTAAATAATATACCAGATTTGATTCGTTAGTCTTGTCTTATAATATCTGTTAATGCTGTTATTGTCAAAGGTTACTGAAACTCATTTGTAAATAATGAACAAATGAGAATGTGTAGTTCCAGAAAATATCCATACCTCCCCCAAGCAAGGGATTTTTTCTAATACCTCCCCACCCCTCTGTAAATTCCAGTTAAGCTTCATACACTTAAATTTTTTGGTCTCATAGAACCCCCCACCCCCAAGGAAATTCCAATCCCCTCTTTGGGGGGAGTATGGATATTTTCTAGAATGCACAATGTAAAGTAATGTTACACTGTTTTCATCTGAATGGTCACAATCTAGGCTTTCCTCTCGATGGGTTGTTCCTTGAAGTTTCTGGTGGTGGTATGAGGCCCGAACCTTGAAACCTATACCCTAGCTATTTCAGACCAAAATCTGCAATTTTCCACACCCCATTTCACACTAACTAAAATAGGGGTAAAACTACAAATTTCAGTATTAGCAATGTTATTGCTTAATATGACATTTTAGGGTTTGATTCTACGACAGACGCTTTTCAAGAAGGAGAAACAATAAGTGTGTAAAGCACAATGCCTAATAAACTAAGGTAAAAGGTTTCTCCTAAAGTTAAAGTTCCCGTACTGTATGAGGAGGGCATTTCAGCAGTAGCTTCCACCAAGTCGTCTACAAAGCCCAGTGGTTTTCTGTTAAGCTCACATACTATGTACTAATTTGTATTGACCATGCATGAAAGTATTTCACAAGATCAGTACTGAGATTTTATCTTTCAATGCCACAAAGTGAAAAAAAAATGAATATTAATAACGACCATACCCATAATGATAATGGTCATTCACATAACCCTATAATGCACTTTCTTAAAATCCTGTATACTTTTTGTCCAAGAATATTTCTTCAAATTATCAGGTTCGTGTACATATGATGCTAGCTACATTCACATGTCCATCACCGCCTTACTTTAATATTGTTATACAGGGTTGTATTGAAGCTCACCTTGTGAACATATGATTCTACTCTTGAGGCTAACGCCCAAACATCAAATGAAACAGAGACTAGCTTGTATGAGCACATGATGGGTTGTGTGTCATCCTGAAATTATTATACAACAGGATTTATTTTTATTGATGAAGCAAAGTATACAATGCTAAGGTGAACCAGAAATCTTAATCACCCCCAAAAATGTATGTGTATTCAAATTAAAAAACAAGAATTATTAAATAATTACATAATTAAGAAAAAAACCATTGAAAAAATATTCATCTTCTTGTTAGTATGGTATAATATTCATAACTTTCTGCTAGGACAGTATGATTTGTAAGTATGATAGTATTACTTCAGCTGCCTAGCAGACCTTATAATGGCATTTGTGGTGTCTTAACAAGACTGTATTCTCATTTCAGAAATGTGCACTGGTTTCACACCTGCGCAACCCATTCATTTCAGAGTAAATTCAAACATTAGCTGTCATTTCAACAGCCTGTGAATGCAAATATATTTTCTGGCTGTTGCTTGTCTTTGCCAAAATTTTTTTTTTTTCTGACAAGCCACAGCCAAAAAAATGTCTACATTTGCAGGCTACCACTTCAACTACTGTTCTTTTTCCCCCTGTAGTACAATTTACTGACAGTAGTACTGGCTGCAATTTAAGTCTTTTCAAATATTATCCTGTTTTCCTGAGGAAATATCCATATTATTGCACAGTGTAACTTACAGTAGTGGTTATCTAGCCTCACTCACCTTCCAGCCCTTTTTTAATGGACCCCTGCCTGTTTTCTTTGATTTAAAATACCTACAGTCCTAAAACAGAACAAAATGGATTCAAAATAATTATCATAAATCAAATGTACAGGAACAACTACCATTACATAACTTAATCAGACAAATTATTTACAGAGCCACTGATTCCATGTCAGTGATCTTTTTAGATAAGAGCCACATTGAATTGCTGTATATGATTTTATATGCAAGGAAACCCAAACTGCAGTTGGAGGTTCTCTTAACCATCAAGGAGTGAAATGCTTATAAATAAACAAGCCTCTATTTGGCATGAAAATATGATAGGGTATTTGTCTGCGGGCATTATCTGTTCCGCGAAACAAACAGTTTTCCGAGAGCATAGCTCATGGAAAACTGTGAGCTTTGAGGAATAGCTAATGTCCAAGGATGAATAGCAGAGCATATTTTCACGCCAAATGGAGGCTATTGTGTTAATTATTCTTCAAATATTTTTCGCAACACACGCAGTTTTGAAAATCGGGGAATATCACTCGGATATTGCCCAGTTTTAGCTGGGAAGTATTCAGTCACTTGATGCGTTTAGATCTATCACACACGAGTGAAAATAATTGATGGATTATAAGCTGTGATATTAAATTACTGCATAAAATTGACAGTTTTATAGAGGCCTACTGCTAACCATTATATATCATTCTTTACACTCTGTCTAAGAATAGCTTTTTCTGTAGGATATATGACATAAAAATATCACATAACCACAGTCCTTACCTCTTCAGGAACATAATGTTTCTCTGGTAATTCATCATATGCAATATCAACATCTACAACTTCCCTAGATTCAAGCGTCTCCTCATCTAATTCAAAGCACTTGAGACAGAAAGAAGGCATTAGTTTTAATTAGTAGTTACTCCTTAAAGATGAATTGTCAACCATAGCTTAATATTTTGATGCACCATTACTTTTTTCAGCTAAATATTAGTCTTAACAACAACCCTGCAAAACTTTGCCACCCCAGTTTAATAATCTACTTCTTGTGGAGAGTTCCAGCTACCAATGCTAAATATCAAAAGGCCAATGTTTGAACCCTGCAGGATGCCAGGCCAATTCCCACCAGAGCTGCAGCAGTGCAGAGCTTCATTTGAAAGCACTGTTACATCATGCTGATAAGACCTGAGACGGTTGAAAAAACTGTGTGCAGCTGCCAATTGGTGAGCAGTCATTTTTTAAGTGTTTAATTAAAAGGCTACAAGTTGTTTTCACCAAATGTCACACAGGTCTAAGGGCAGTTTTGAGGCTACCAATATACATTCTAGCGCACATGTCTTTTTTCTAAATATTTTGTGTTTTAAGTTTTTAGTAAAACCATTGTAATAGTAATAATAATAATTTATTTAATGTTGACAACGCGGGAAATGTTATTGTTAACTGTTCCTCTTCTCCTTTTTTGAAAATATATTGCAAAAATGAACAAAGGTTCTAAAAATACATACATTTTCTATACTCCCATTGTCATTGTAATATTTTGTTCTTATTCTAATTGAAAATCTTGGAAGAAAGGAGCACTGCAAACAGAAAAAATTGTAAAGAAGTTATTTATTTTACATTTATTTATTATCACTATAATTATTTGATTAACATTTATTTAATCACACACAACACTTGCATGACCTAAATTTATGTTACATTACGTCCTACAACACTTTACCTAACCCTGCAAAATTGTACTTCTCTTCTACATACAAAGCTTCAATGTGTCAGTCGACTGACACTAAAGGGGGACTTTTGAGGGTTTTGCTTATCATTTCAATTTGTTTTCCTGTCCTAGAGAATAAAAGTTACATTCAGTTATAGCTGGTACAGGTCTATATTTACCATCTAGGATTCAATGATTATCAAAAGAATTATTAAAATATTCATTTTTATTCCACACCCTTATGTCATGATTATGGATTCATAAACTCTAATGACTTTGTTTTAAAAATAGCACATTTACCATTAATGTCTTCTTATTTGTAATGATATTATTGCTAAAAAATAATAATGTTACATTTTGATGAATACTCACACAATATTCTGTACATGGCATTGAAGTAATGGAGTGTGCATAAAAAGGAAAGAAAACACAAAATTAGTAGTACATGATTTAAACATATGCTGTTAAACTATTATCCAAGCTTTTCTGCAGTCCAGGGAAAAGAACGTTCATATGGGTAATTAAATGGTGAAGAGGAAAATTACAAAATAATTTCATGCTCATTTTGTCAAAATTTTAATAACTTTCGGAGACTTCAGGCAAAGGAAATTTCTAGCATTTTGACAAAAAGCTAGTGCAATCATTTTTTTTTTTAATTTCACAAGCATGCAATTTGATTAATATCGCTGGTGACAAATTATGCTTTCAATCATGAGTTTTTCACTTGTTTCTTGTATCAAGAAATTACAAGCCTAACATTGCCATGGCAATTTTGTAATTTCACATGTGAAATTATAAATTAACACTCGTCTGATATTTCACACCAGAATAGGGAGTAAATTGTCACCCATGATATTACCACGATAACAACCTTGTCAGGTGGTAACAGACAAGTGATCAAAACATTGACTGAAAATTTTATGCTTGCACTAACCTGTTATTGTGTAAGGGTAATAATTCCATGCCTTTTCTTCTACATAGAATATTTTTGGAATATAAGATCGCATCCATCCAGGAAGACGGCTGTGGAGAGAAGCTAACGATCAAGTTCCATTTTTTACAATCCTTGGTAACACCCTACACTTCAACTCAGTTAATCTCCCAGACAATATTCTATCAATCAACAACACAACTGTACGAGACATTTGTGTTGTCTTGCAGTGATGGGGACCTCCCATTGCAGGACCCCCTATATAGATGTAGATGTTTGTTATATATGAAATCAGCAATTTCTGGACAAATATTATTTGTGTAAATGTATGCATACCCAGGGAGAATTTATTTCTGACTCAGTTATGAGTTGTTTGGTTATCACTAGGTGAATGCAACAGAAAACCTACATGTAATAATTTTTTTCTTCCGAAACTCGCGCAGAAATTTTCTAAAGATCAAATGATGCCAACGGAGCAACCTCCTCAGAAATGACTATACCCCCAGCATTTATTTTGCGGCTACACATTTATGTGTCTGTGTGGATAGGGGTACTGTGAGAGTAAACAGTCTAACTTGTAGTCCAGCAAAACAGCACTAACCCAGGCTACTCTAAGCTTTCAGTGCACCATACATTATGCACTTAAATCCACAAGACTTACATTACCATACAAGACTTTACCTCACCTGGATAAATAAACCCTCTTTTCTGTGAACTGTCCTTTGCCATGTTTTTCATCCTCACATGGTTCATTTTTCACCACATGGACCCCTTCACCTTGCTCACTTTGATCATGGCTGTGTTTGCTAATCATGTATAGCTGACCTATATGATACTAAATATATATGCATTATCCAATTAATAGTACATTCAATAGCCAATCAGAACTTAACTTTTTCTATCATGATTAATACAGAAGTATTTCATCGCCAGGCTTAACTAAGTCTCTTTCCCTTGCTGATCCTCTCAAAACACACAATGGAGACTGCTTAAAGTGGGGAGGCTTTTTCGGGATGGACTGGGTATTAATGTAGAGGTTTTATAATAATCTACAGTACCGGTACATGTATTAAAGTGGCAGATATGATTTATTTTTTGGTGGTTGGTTTAAGGAACAATGGGCTTCTGTCGTAATGTCATTGTTTTACTCACACATTAATGAAAGATCACTGATAGATGGTTTAAGTATCAGTTTGGAGTGGAATTGATCACAATACTTTAGCAGAATCCAAGTTGATTAAAAGGAAGTAGCACAATTTTTGAAATGGTACATTTTCGTGTTTTAAACAGTCAGGACACAAGCTATAATTTAATTAAACACATAATTTACATGTGCAATATTTCGTGTAAAATAGAACGCTCCGAAACAATATTACATCTTTACGGCTGGCAGAAAATGCTATTTGCGTAGGGAATGGTAACATTTTCCATAAAGGAAGCTGTTAATTACCAAAATCAAATTAACTGAAACTCGAGATAGGGACGACCTTTCAAAACGCACTTTTAAAGGAAAAAAAAAACAGCCAATAATAAAAATATCAAAATGTAGCGTACTCGAATTAAGTAGTAAAACAATGCAGATTTTGATTCCAATTGTGCCAGAGGCAATCGATGTTGGAAACGATATGAGAGAATAAATTCAAACATCCATCTATAGTCACGAATAACAGTTTTCGCCTCTTGGGCAAAAGTACGGCCAAACACGATGACCTTTAGGTTTGCGTTATTTGAAGATTACATCTCCGGTGGCTTTTCTCAACAGTGATCGCTGATGGAGGCGAATAATGACACAGCGGATCCATTTCACTTACATCATAAACTTAACCCGTATTTACAGCCGCCAAAACTCAATTAATTTATCAATAGCAGCCACTGCTTTAATATTGATAGGATTTCACGAATCCACATTCCCGCCTTCTATACACAGGTACCTTGCATACGAACATAACCTTTCAAAACGGTGCAATAAGCTTACTTCTCTGTTAACCGCAGCAAACTTATGTAGAAATCCTTAGCTAACATCATCCCGGCATCATGTACCACTAAACACTCAAATAACAAATAACTGAATTACATAGAATTCTCGATCTTGCGTCGATTTCGCAGCAATATCATATCAATCGAATTGCTCGATCGCGACATCCTCCAAATTAACTTATCTCTACTGCTTTACAGCCAAATGAATGATCACGAGCAGGTAACTACTGCGAGCACGCGAACAAATTTTCGATTTCAATTCGGTGCCTAACTTGTGAACACACATCAAGAAAGCTAGGAGTAAAAGGCAAGGTCCAATCTCGAATTTCTTCAAAACGTACACGCGATCCATGGATCTGATGTTTAGTTAGTGTCGTGTTTGTGTTGTCATAAATTTCGCATGCATGCCGGCGAAGTTTTCATGATGTCAAAGCCAAATTTGACATGGTTTACCTAGATCTGAGCTTTTAAACATACCTCCTCCACTGTCATCGGCATACAGATCCTGTACTCCTTCAATATCATGTTTGCTAGGGTAAGAAGAAAACACACGGACAAATGACCTTCAGAGTTCTACTATTAATATAACACTTTCACTCCGCAGCTCGTAAACAACCAAAATGACGATTGTTAATAATTTTTTTCAACAGCTTAGGTGCCACGCCTTGAATTGAAGGAGTCTGGATCGTGAAGTGTGAAACCAGGGGCCCTATTAAAACATCTACTAACTGATTACTTTGACACCGTCCACACTAGTATTACGTCAGAAGAATTTGAAAACACAGCTTTATTTCAACGGTTAGGCCTACCGCCCACAATAATCCGCCACGAAAACGGAGCTTTTCAAAAACGCTTTTCAGATCGGAGGAATTTGAAAACGCCGGCTTTTCGGTTTCGTGTGGGCGGGAAACAAGTTGAAAACGGAGCTTTTCGAAAACGATAGCGTCACGGTAATCATGCGATTTCCCTGACCAAGGTTTCTGCAAACATAAATCCAAAATGACCGGTGATTGCCATGTGTTTAAATTCCTCCGGCGTAGCGTGGATGGAAAACATTTGATGCGTCTTCAGAATGAAACCTCCTCCAGCGTAGTGTGGACGGGGCGTGAAACTGTTTAGCAGACTTTTTCGTTTAAGTAATTCGTTTGTTTTCATGTTTAACTACTCTATGAAACTGGGACACCACACTTCAATCAGATCATTGCGCATGACAAAGTACTGCTCTCACGAACAAGTGACTGCCACAAGGAAGTGGTCAAGTTCCTTTACGTGAAGCAAAATAAAAGCTAGCCTAGCTAAACTAGTTGCAAACAACGTTTCGCCGTCCTCGTGACAGAACTGTCAAGTTCAAAATGACAGTGTCAAAAGCGTGAAGTACGTCTTTATGAATGTAATTAAGGTAAAGTAGAAAAACCCTAATTATGTTCATAAATACTTCACCGCATTTGACAATGACATTTTAAACTTGAAAATACTGTCAACTATAAAGCTACAGGCAACCGAATCAGGCAAGTGAACATATTAAACCAAAGGAAATTTTTACGTTCATTCTGTGAAACTTAGCGAAAGGAAATTAAAAATTTAATTACCAACAAAACACACAAAGCACAGTAACATCTGCAAAACGACTTTTAGACAAATTAAGCGTGAGGAAAGCTTTATCGAAAAAGTGCAAGGATGATAACAACAGCAATATCTTTATTTTTCAGATAAATTCCATACCAAAAATTCAATAAAAGTATATTTTATTTGACAAATAAAGAAGCTTAAGCCGTGTATTACACTGTCATAAAACACGACGGGCATATGAGAACACGAGAGAAATGTAGAAAACACGAGCCGCAGGCGAGTGTTTTCTTCATTTCTCGAGTGTTCTCAAATGTCTGGAGTGTTTTATCACAGCGTAATACACGGATTAGGCTTCTTCATTTGCTTTATGATATAGAAGTAATATGGCGAAAAACAATAAAACACGCTTTTTCTATGTTATACTTTGATAAATTAAAAACATGGGGTTTTGACCAATCAGAGCGCGCGCAGGGTCCTATCTATCTATATTATAATGTGGGATAAAATTTTGCCAGCATCGGCTGTAATACCGTTTTTCAAGAAAGTTCTTTACCAGTCTATTACCGCGACGAACGCTTGATATTTGTAAAATAATGATCGAGGCCCTTTGCGT
This sequence comes from Orbicella franksi, assembly GCF_964199315.1. Taxonomy (NCBI): domain Eukaryota; kingdom Metazoa; phylum Cnidaria; class Anthozoa; order Scleractinia; family Merulinidae; genus Orbicella; species Orbicella franksi. The sequence goes on along the minus strand of NC_138150.1, from coordinate 23,806,552 downwards.
TGTCATAACAACCATTACAAAAGTGAAGTAAATTTCATCAATACCATGATCGCTCGCTGTTTAGACACATTGCTAAATCAATGGCTTCGTTACTGTTGGCTAACCTGACAAGGAATTGAAAAGAAGTTTCTATGGCCGGCACTGATCCGACTCGTCTGTTATCTCCACTACTCTTATTCTGTCATAACCATTTTCTCCATGTAAGTCTATTTCAGTATTTTCTACGATTTTCCAGGATCTTTCAGTTCTACAAAATAATGATAATGAGCGAAAACAGTCACAAACTCACAGCCACAGCAACACGCTTTCTCATCTTTTATAGTCCAGTGACGGGCGAATGACTTGTACTTCCCATATAAGCTCATATAGTCCATATTTGGGCAAAGCTATTTGCTATACAAAAAGCCACACCCTTTCATTCCCGGGTATAGTTTGCACAAGCTAAGTGACCCCAAAATAAATTAAAAGTAAGAGACGAACCAGGATACATATTTCACAATACCAAAAACAATTTTCGTCAAAAAATTTCTGTTTTCAAAATCTCTCCATGTTATTCTTTTCCATTAAAGTCCCCGAAAAATGTTGTGTTGGCAGTTTTCATAATAGAAAATAAATAGCTGCGTCTTATTTCATTATCGAGCCTTGACAAATTTTCCCATCGCGAACTAGCAGCTTGTCAAGGCTAAAATAGTCAACAGCAAATCTAATGCGGGTGTCTGTGCCTCGCTTTGCACTTTATAAGAACTTTCCAATATAAGAACTGCGATTAGAACTCACTTTTAATCATTTATATATCATTTTATAAAGCAAGCAATTTTTTCCTACATATTCACCGTCATTCTGATATGACTTTCATCGTGTTTGAATTTAACTGTGCTATTTACAGTCTCTTGCGTCATCTTGTTTGTGTTCATACAACCCGCCGCAGTATTACTCAAGGTTCTTGTAACAATGAATATACAGAATGCGTATACATAAGTTGTGTGTATAACTGGGATGATCATTCATGTCTTCATATCTTCCTCCACAGTTCAAATATATGATCTTTCATCTATTCACTTATATTCTTCACCATCTACGGGTATATTACGAACTCACTAAGTGACCAACTCCCAGTTGGCTTGATAGCTCGGTTGGTAGAGCACTACACCAGTATCGCAGAGGTCATGGGTTCGAATCCCGTTCAGGCCTGAATTTTTTTCAGGCCTTAATGTCATAACTGCTTAAGTTGTGTGTATAACTGCGATAATCAATCATGTCTTCATATACAGAAGGCGTGGTAACAACAACAGTAAATATGGAGAATACAGCCGCATAACAAAGCCGGTCTCTACTATGAGTGCGGTGGGCGGCGACGTTCAGTTACGACGGGATATGCTGCGCAGTAAATTCAAGACAGCTTGTCGAATGTGTCTCATCTTCCAGCAGTAAATTACAGGATTTAAGGATGAATTAAGAAACACAAGAGTAGAAGAGAAAAGAAAAAATCGTTTTAGAGCGATACTCGGGTTGTCGACTGTTTCAATGGCGACCAAACAGATAAACAAAGGTAAATAACAGATCAAGAACACGATATATACGTAGAATATACCGACTGCAGATTTAATAAGGCAGGCAAAACTTGTCATTTCACCAGTGTGTGCTTCTTGTTGAATTTGCTGAGCCTGAATCTAATTCTTGTGGCGTCGTACGACTAAATACACCTTGGTATAAACCACTGTTGTAAGAAGAAGACCAGCAGCTCCACCAAGGCATAAAACCGTCAGTTTGACGTTGGACGCAACCCACAACGTTATCAAAGAAAAATTCGTACTTAGCACCCATGTCGAGATAACCATAGCAACTACATGCTTGTAAGTATCGAGCTCCTGATATCTGAGATGAAACTGAATAGCCAAGAACCTATCGACGCCCACAGCCACAACACTCGAGAAAGACGCTGTTGGAAACAAACCCATTACCATGTCAAAAATCTTGAAAGTATTACAGCTGGGATTTTCTTGTCGTAACGCTCTTGCCAGAAGATATATGTAAAATGGCTGGGCCAACAAACCGACACAAACATCAGAAACTGCAAGGTTCACGAGCAATGTTTTCAAAGTCTTTGGCAGCAACGAGGCTTTGCTTATAGCACAGATTGTTACAATGTTGAACATGAAGACGTTGTACCATAGAAAACTGTTCAAGACACAATTAGCGATGTACGTTGAACGGAACTCTTCAATTTCGGAGATTAAGGGGAAGATTTGTGCAATCAATACTTCACAAGATGATTTGTTTATGATATTTCTTCATATAAACGTTTTACGTACAAAGCGTTTCACAGAGCTAAGATACACGCTATGTAGGTGTTAAGATGATATGTGAAATCGATTGTTTTTATAGCACTTGTGAATTAACATAACATTTGCAATTAATATTTTCAACGTTGATTGCAATTACAATGGTCTTCTCAAAAGTCCTTGGATGTGAAGTAATAATGTGTGTGTATTAATCTGTTTCTCTTTCGGTGCCAGACAAACTTGATTACTCTTGTCTACTTAAATTGTTTCTCCTGCTAATAATGCAACTACTGTGAATACTCGCTTCTGATTGGTTGGAAGCGGATCAATTTATCCCAGATTGTATCATTAGCTCAACAATTAAATTTTATTTGTATCGCATCTGAGCAATAGAGTCAGCTCAAAAGAAAGAAAGAAATTATTTTGGCGAAAATTTTTTGGAGAATTAAATTTGGAAACTTAAATATTTAATCACAGCGTGGCTTTAATTTAGCAACTCTCTGTGATAGAAGCTTGTATTTACGACGGCAGCCAAGAGTGGAAATTACTAAAAGGTCCGATCTGTTCAGGCGTACAATTAATCCCTAATTGTTTTTCATGATCAAACAAACAGATTCTCTCAACTAAACCTGATGATTTCCCTTTAAGGAAAATTTCAAACGACCAAGAACTCGCTCTTTTTGATTTTTAGTGACACTGTTCACAAATCCCAATTTGACAAAGAAACTTTAGTTTATTGACTCATCATTGTTAAATAGCAAAGAGACAAGTAACGAAGGTGAATTCTTCAACCTTCCTAGACAATTTAAGTGGACAGAAGATTCTAAACACTCATTCACTTCTGCGCTACAATCCGATGAAATTAACAAGTTGATTCATGACTTTGAAATTTTAAACTTTGATCATGTAGGAGACGTTAACGAAATAGTAGATAAATTCATAACAATATTAGAAACTGCTGCCAAACATTCGTTACCGTTGATAAAAGTGAACAAGAACTCCGAAAAAAGGCACTCTCAAACTTGGTTTGATAGTGACTGCACTAATGTAAGAAAACTTTTAAGCCGCCTTTCACATAAAACCCATAAAAATCCTTTCGACGAGCAAACTCGACAAGAATATCTGTCTGTAAGAAGACAGTACAAACAGTTATTACGACATAAAAAAACTCAGATATCGGGATGACAAAATTGATGAACTCATTAAAACTAGAACCTCAAACGAGTTTTGCACCAATTTTAAGATCTTTATCGACTCAGAAAAAAGCTTCACCTGACTCGAATGTTCCTTTGCGCAAGCTATACAATCACTTTCAACAATTACATTCGGCACCAAATGCCGATAATTTCTGTGAGAAACAAGATAAAATAATCAAAGAGTTCAAAGACAGAGAAACAATCCTGTCACAATTTGCTGAATTAGATCAACCTTTTTCTGAGGATGAAGTTAAACATTCTATAAAAATGCTCAAAAATAAGAAAACTACTGGCCTTGACCGAATAAGGAGTGAAATGTTAAAATGTGGAATTCCTTATCTAACTACCTCTTTAACAAAATTATTTAATTTCCTACTCAATAAAGGAATCTATCCAGATAATTGGTCTACTGGACTAATAAATCCTATTTTCAAATCAGCGGACAAGTCTAATCCATCGAATTATAGAGGCATTTGTGTCACTAGCTGTTTGGGTAAATTATTCTCGGCTGTCTTAAATAAAAGATTACTCACTTATCTTAAAAATCACAATTTATTACATTCCTCTCAAATTGGTTTCCTTAACGGTTTCAGAACAACCGACCACATCTTTTCCCTAAGAACACTAATTGACAAACATGTAAAACATACAAACAAAGGCAAATTATTTTGCTGCTTCATAGATTTTCAAAAAGCATTTGACTCAATCTGGCATAATGGGTTATTACACAAGTTATTATACAATAAAATAGGAGGACAGTTTTATCGTTTAATCACTGATATGTATTCAAAAACTAAATGCGCTATAAAAAACGGAAACAAAAGAAGCTCCTTCTTTAATTACAACAGAGGAGTGCGACAAGGTTGTATTCTTTCACCATTGCTATTTAACTTATATCTAGATGAATTTCCACGCATACTAGAATCCTCAACTGGTACAGATCCAATTATTTTACCAAATGGGTCTCCTCTCAATTGTTTATTTTATGCAGATGATCTCATATTAATATCAAGCAGTGCTGCTGGTCTTCAAAACCAACTGAATACCCTCCAAAATTATAGCGAGAAATGGTTATTAAAAATTAATTTAAAAAAGACGCAAACCCTAATTTTCCAAAAACAAAATCGTAAATAAACACGTGACAAATTTTCCTTCTTTCTAAATGGAAATCCAATTGCCAAGGCTTCACAGTACACCTACCTTGGCGTTACTTTTAACACTAATGGAAGCTTCTCAAATTCTAAAAAGGCTTTAGTTGAGAAGGCTAGAAGATCCATTTTCGCATCCAAACGTTATCTTGATTTCAATAAACTTCCTATCAATATGTGTAATAAACTATTTGATACTCTATTTCAACCTATGCTTTTATACGGATCCGAAATCTGGGGAGCATACGATAGCATAAACCTCAAAAAATGGGAAAAAGACCCTGTGGAAAGACTTCATACACAGTTTTACAAATATTACCTCGGCCCCAACAGAAGAGCACCAAATATTGCCGCTCGAAACGAAACAGGACGGTTGTCATTAAAATTTAATATTCTTCCAAAAATTATTAAATTTTGGCTACATCTTGTCTCTCTCCCAGAAGATAGCGTTACCAAACAATGCCTCAATATTTCCAATCAACTAACAAATGAAGCAAAGTCCTCTTTCATGTTAACAGTCAATGAAATCATCAAAAATTATTTAGATGACCAAAACCATCCGCATAATATAAACACACACAATTACAATGAACAAATCATCAAACATAATTTACAAAAACTAAAATGTCACATCTCAAATGATATGAAAAGACACCAAATGGAGATAATTCGGTCTAACAGAAAGTTGAATTTCTACTCAAGTTTTAAAAGAGATGTAAGCAAATCTGAGTACCTAGAACAAGTAAAGAACCTCAAACATAGACAAGCTTTGGCAAAACTCCGATGTGGTAATCATAATCTTAGAATTGAATCTGGGCGACACTGTACTCCTAAATTACCTGAAACTCTTAGAATTTGTCAGTACTGCTGTTCTAACCAAATTGAGAACGAAATGCATTTCTTGTTTCATTGTGACCGATACAATAATATTAGACAACAAGTCACAAATGACATCATCAAGAAATATCCAAAATTTGATTCCTTTAATAACACAGAGAAAACAATGTTTCTATTTAACAATGCTGATACTTTTATTTGTAAAAAACTAGGTTACTTTACATATGAAGCACTACAAATAAGAGAACTTTGTAACCCTAGAACTTAAAATGAAGAATCTTGCATGCCTAAATAAGAAATTAACTATCTTATCCCTCATCCTATCTTTACTGTCAAACTCATTCTCTATAGATCTTGACTGTAGAAATACCCTATTTAATTAACGGAGCAGATAAAGGAATACTATATGCTGGGTGGCGCCATACACATGGGTTATTGACCAAGCGTGAAGCCAAGATATATGGGTTACTGACCAAGCTTGTTCGGTCAAGATGGCTGGATATTGGTCAAATTCTTTTTTTCGTGTTTATGAACCGAGACGGAGTCGAGGTCCATAAACTCGCAAAAAAAGGAACGAGGCTAATATCAAGCCATCTTGACCAAACAAGCTTGGTAAATAAAGGATTTATTGTATGGCTTTAGGGGAAATTTTTCTTCCGGTTAGTCCCGAGCGGGCAAGATAGCTCCATCTTGCCCGCTCGGGTAGCCAAACACAGCGCAGGATTTGATTCATCTTGCCCGCTCACGGAGCTAGCCATATGATAAGGCTGGACATTGGTCAAGGTCTTTCCCGTTCGCGATTATTTACAAGGTTGCCACAGATCAGGAAATGGTCAGCGGAAAAAGAATTCTTCAAGGTCAGGAAAAGGAAGGGGACACAATCAAGTAAACTTATGTCTGATGTGAAGTATATATGAAATAATTCATATTTGAACTGCGGTAGTAGATGAAAGTGAAGATTGATCATCGCAGTAAATTACTGCGATGATCAACCTTTAAACTTATGTCTGTTGCAACCATGATATGGAACCAATCTCTTTCTCAATGCTTTGTCCTTGAAAATTCAAGAGAAAAGCCCTGGAAACGAGATTGGTTATGGAACGGGAAACAGTCAGGGTCCACACATACTTAACTGATCATTCAGTACCAAACGAAGTGAGATGTTTCCTTACTATGGTTCGCATTTTCAGAATGAGCTAATTTTGCTGTCAAACTAAGATGAAAATAACATTCTCCATCTGAAATGTTGCACATGGATCTGGCTAGCTCAAAAGACCACCACAAACCGCATAATATCAAGCCAAGGTTTAATAATTATTCGATCTAAAAGAAATACATTTATAATTCGCAATCAGAACAAACACAAATAAATCTTTATCTCGAAGTTAAATTCAGTAAACTTGAATTTCAACTTACTTCTGTGGCGGGTAGCTACAACAGTCGCAGTTTACGGGTTAGCACTGAGTCTTTAACAGATTCTCCAGGTGAGCGGGTTTAACAGACAGACTAAAATAACTTCTTTCTCACTTCGATTCTACTGAAAAACTGGTTTGAAACACAATAACCTAACGCCTTTAAATCAATGTATATATTTTATGTCAATCACGATTCTTGTCAGCAAATAAATCTGTCAATTAAGAGGCAACGCCTATTTGGTCAACGAAACAGAGAGAATCGACAATTTTTTAATTACTGTGCAAAACAAAACCAGACGGTTAACATCAGTGGTACCTAAATATTGGTAACTCTACAAGTTTGACATCTTAGTTTTGGTAGATAAAATATTTTTAAGACAAAATCATCCTTTTCTCTCTCGGGTAAGGGGTAATGCTATAGAGTACTGTTCAAAGACGATCCTTTACTAGAGACAGCAGAATGTAATCCAGCAGACATACGTCAAAAAAGTTGATGATACCCAAGAAACCTAGACTACGAGTAGTCCCTCTTTCGCTTAGTCCGTCGTGGGTGATGCGAAAGAAATCCACGGAAAAAGAAAATGGCCACGCGAACTTCTGGGGGGCGAGAAGCACGTCTCGCCCGCAGGATTTCAAGTGGCCGTTTTTTCCTAGCCTGCAGAGCAGGCGAGATTTTTTCGAGCGAGCGCTCACATCGTAAAAAGTTTAGCCGCCATCTTGAATTTTTCATGCAGTGGAAGACTGGGGAGACAAAGAAAGTTTTACCAAGGGGGTGAATGATAGGCAAGAGGAAGGATAGGGGAGGGGTGGAGCGAAGAAAATCTCCTCCCCCGTCCCCCACCGTCTAACATGGCGGTCTAAAAAGGCGGTCGCAAGGTTGTAACGCTAACTCGCCCCAATAAGACGCCTGCACTGCAGGCTAGTTTTTTCCTCGCGGTTTTTTTTTTTTCGCGTCACGCAAGACGGACTCAGCGAAAGAGAGACTACTGGTAGTCTAGGCGGAATCACGTATGCCTACAAACACGTAGCTCAATCGAGCCAAAGCAAAATTGTTCCTTTAACGAAAATCTCCCAGAGAGGAGCAAAGAATGGTTCAGCATTTTTCTTTCTGCGCATGCCCGAACCGAATTTTCTAGTACTTCGTCGAAATGGAGGGTAATGTCTTTGTGCACGTTCAGTTTCCGAGCGTTGGCAGCAACATCTCAGACAATGAACAGAAATGGACGTTTCTAGAATTTAATTTCGCTTTTTTTGTTTTAAGTCAAACGGAATGGAAATTTTCGGTTCTTAATCTTTTGCTTTCCCTCCCTTTTTTCGATCATTTTCGTCTTTAGATATTCTATGATGGTCATACTTCCTTGGCTACTTCTGTGTTGTTTTAGATATTTTCCGCGTCAACATCTAACCAACATTATCTACATTTTCATTTTAATTATTTCAGTTTATGTGTCTTGTCATAATTAACTTTTTTTTTCTTTCTTTTTGCTGTTGTTAGAAGCCCACGGTTTAACTACGTGGTGTAGTATGATGTACTAATGATGATGTAGTAACAGCACGGTTACGTAGTTTTATATTGTAATTTGTAATACGTATACTTTGTTAAAAGTGTCTTTCTTACTTTTTTTTTTGTTCTTAAAAAAAAGCATCATCTACGTTTTCTTTCTTTCGTAATCGCAAATGCAGTGAAAACGGAAAACCCCTGTGGCTATGCAGCCACGCTTGACAAGTGACTAAATGATATCAAGCTCACAAAATAGATATTGAAACTTCAATGTATGGTAATGATAATATCAGTCTTTGCACTCTTGAAGTAAAATTTTACGATATGCCTAGTACTCAGCCCTCTTTTAATCTTTTTATTATAGACTCAAGCTATTTTTCCACCATTTAACTTAAGGCGATTCCATTTTATGAGGCATAAGTATTAGACTAGTATCAGGTTTAGCCTGGGTGATTTATCACCTAGAATTACCGCTTTTATTAAGACGGAGTATTCCGGCCAACATTTTCTTTCAACTTGCAGTGCAACATTTTTGTCGTGAGCTGCAAGTGGAAAAGTTTTGTCACGCGTATTAGCACCCGTGTTGCAAGAGGGTGCAACATGTTGCGCGAAGTAGGTATGAGTTGAACTTTGTAACAATGCAACAATGTTGCGCAGCAAGTTGAAATAAAGTGTTGCCCGTATTACTCGGCCTAAGCTCTCTCTCTCTCTCTCTCTCTCTCTCTCTCTCTCTCTCTCTCTCTCTCTCTCTCCCGCTCCCTCTCTCCCTCTCTCCTTCTCTCTCTCTTGTGTTCATTCAGCCCTTGCTGTTAATGTTCCCGACAGCTGTCAATGTGGAGAGTTGTTTCAAATAATGACCAGTCTTATGGTCCCGCGGGCGATTTCTATGCCGAGTCATGTTCCGCAGTATGTCCATGATAGCGAATCGAATGTGTCTCATCTTCCAGCAGTAAATTACTGGGTTCAATGATGAGTTGAGGTACGCAAGAGTCACTGCGAAAAGAAAAAGTCTTTTTAAACTGATGCTCGGTCCGCCGATCCTGATGGCGCCCATGGAGATAAAGAAAGGCAGATAACAAACCCAAAACACGAGATATACATAAAATATACCGACTGCAGATTTTCGAAGGCTAGCAAAACTCGCAGTTTCACAACTCGCCTGTGCTTCTCGTTGTACACGGTTGGCTTGAATCTGATTCTTGTGGCGACGTACGACTAAATATATCTTGATGTAGACCGCCGTTGTAAGAAGGAAACCCACAGCTCCGCCAACGTATAAAATTATGAACTTAACATCGGACGGAACCCACAGCGCTACCAAAGAGAAGCTTAAACTCGTCAGCCATATCGAGATTACCACAGCAACAACTCGCTTGTAAGTCACAAGTTCCTGATATCTGAGATGAAACTGAATCGCCAAGAACCTGTCTACGCTTACAGCCACGACTCCCAGGAACGAAGCTATGGGAAAGAGACCCATCATCAGATCGAAAACCATGTAAGTGTTGCAGTCTGGATTTTCTTGTTGTAGCCCTTTGACCAGAAGAGAGATGTAAAATGGCTGACCCAATAGGCCGACACAAACATCAGAAACAGCCAGACTTAAGAGCAATGTCTTCAAAGTCTTTGGTAAGCAAGTTTTCCTTATCGCGTGGATCGTCACAATGTTCAACATAATGGCGTTATAACACAGGAAACAGTTGAAGACACAGTTAGCGATGTATGTCGCACGGAAGTCTCTAACTTCGGTGTTTAAGGGAAAGTATTGCAACACATGTACTTCACAAGATGGCGTCTCCATGATATTCCCACAAGGCACGGTGCGTTTGCCGTGCAGAATGTTTCACCAAGAGCTACGAACCTGCCAAATGTAAATATTTTCATAAAATACTAAATGGGCTGTTTTTACTCACTCTACCGTGTATTATGACGATACTTTCGCCTCCGGCTGTTATCGATTTCAGTGAAATTTTACAAGGCTCTTTATTTATTCGTTTCTGTTAAGTACATCTCTTTCTGGATCATAACTGACTTCTTTACTCGCCATGACAATCCCCTGTAAACGAAGAAGATTGAAATTCAGAGCTCGCTCCCCGGATGTTTGCAATAAGGTCTACATATAATTATCATTTTCGTGTTAAAACTTAATCCTTTCGTGTTGTTTGCCCGTCAAATTAATTCTAGTGATGATAAAATCAAAGAAGACGTAAACGTCATAAAATAGATTGATGCTATGTGCCATGCGTTTAATTAACCACCTGTCTCTAATATGTATTGGTACCCGGATCTCAGTGGTTTTCTTTCTTCATTCTTCTAATGGCGCGAAGAAATCCGTCGCCATAGAGCCAGGAAACTAATTTAAAGTGACTAGCTGCTACTAAATAATTGAGCGACATTACCTCAGTATGAAATTAATAAAATTTAGATATCAGTATTTGTCCAAGAAACCACTTTAATTTCGTATTTACCAAATGGCAGATGGTTTCCCATGTTCTTTAAGAAAATAATGTGGAGGCGCAGCAGTTGTCCGTTTCGTAAACGGTCGATGCCATTTTCGCGACACTTGGAAATTTTTTTAACTCTCAACGAATTTTTCCCTACTAAATTAAAGAAAAAGGAAAATTTGTAAGTAACCGCAAAATATCGAACTCGGAACATCTGTTTCCTAACGTCCCTCTTATGATCTCTTATACCACTATACTACCAGGTTGATCCGCCAAATTTCCGCAAGTTTAATTTTAAAAGCTGACTTTCTTAAATATTGATAGAGCTGCCCCAACCATCCAATAAAAGCTAACCGCAAGCAAACCAGTTTGAATATAAACAATTAAGCATTTGGTGAGTGCGTTGGACTCCACCAACGAATTTTAACCAGTTTCTACCTTGTCCAGGCCTAAAAAAAGCAGGCATCGTCCATTCTGAAAGGCATGGTTACCAATGATGGCATCGTCCGTTTACGAAACAGAATCAACGGAGGTACGGTGGCCTCATCGTTAGTGCCCCGAGCGGTCTGAGTCCGAGCCCTGCCGGAGACAGTGTGGTGCTTTTGCTCTCACCGTGCCTCTTACTCCCACCGTGCCTCTCTCAACCTAGACTACGAGTAGTCCCTCTTTCGCATAGTCCATCGTGCGTGACGCGAAAGAAAACCGCGAGAAGAAAATGGCCGCGCAAAATACCGCTCGCCATTTTTTTTCTCGCGGTTTTCCTTCGCGTCACGCACGACGGACTAAGCGAAAGAGGGACTGCTCGAAGTCTACTCTCAACCCCGGTGTATAACTGAGTAGCGCCGGGCGAATTTAATGCTGGTTTAATTCATCCCATACAGGGGAAGGTAGAAATACTCTTAGTCGCTTCATACTACAGCCGGAAACCTTAGGTAAGTGCCGGCCTGATGGGCCACTTCGCTCGTCTGCAGACTTTACCTAATGCTACCTAATAATGCACGCTTGAGGTCAGAAAGAATCACTAGAGGACACATGAGAGAGAGCGCGAATACTTAAACAGTTTTTCAAGGCCTAGAAACTGCATTATTTTCCTAGAAAACATAGGAACACCGACTTTTAGTTGGCTTAAAATACAGCATAAAAAATCGAAAATATTGCATCTGAGAAGGGGCGGTTTTTTGCTCTGGCAACACAACATCCGGGACAAAGGTGCAGATGACGTCAAAATGTGGTAAGTACAAAAGCGAGTGGCTAATTTTACGAGAATAATTTGACTTATTATGTAAAAAATGCACGATCAGCTCCATTAACGGGTAAACAGTAGCTATAATCTAAAAATTCAAAATACACGTTGTAATAGATTTATTATTGTTTTAAACTTTGAAAGCAAGAATTCTCAAGAGTACAAGTAAATATATGAAAGATCTTATATTTGAACTGCGTTCAAGCCTGAATTTTTTCAATTTTTTTTTTTTTTTCAGGCTTTAGTTTCACAACTGCTTTTAAATTATGTATATAACTGCCGTGCGATTATCAATCAGGTCATCAAAATTCTCAACAGTATCATTACATGATCTAAAATGGGTCAACAAACTGGCCAGGCTATATCAAAAAGATCTATTCCGCACTCACGTTGATTACAGCTTTAATAACTTCAATACGTTCAATATCACAAACTTGCAAGTGAAATGAAAGTGAAAACCCTAATTACAAAAGTGTGTGTCGTTTCATAAGGCTCAGTGCAACACACCTAGTGACCTTTCTGTAATGGACAAACAAACTACATAGCCTTTACAACTGCCTAAACGTAAATTTACAGTCACAGATATGAATTTCCACCAGCTTCTACTTTTAGACGCAAGTTTCTTAACTGAAACATTCCATTGTTTAACTACAGCACAGGGAGCCCTCGCATCCGTTTAGACTATGAATGAAAGATTAACCTACCTTTATCGCGCGTGTTTTGTGTTTTGTGGCGGTCATTTTGAATTTTTAACACGCGCGCGGTCTGCTAGTACGAGATCTGGAACCAAAATTACGGAAATCGCTTGGAGCCTGCTCGGAGCTCTAAGAAAATGTCACTTTAGTCACTTTATTATCCTCGGTAAGCGATCGGCTCCTCTGAGAATTTGCAAATTTTCCCGCCCGTCCCAGGACTTCCGTAATTTCGGTTCCAGACCTCGCACTAGCAGACCGCGTATTAAAAAATTCAAAATGGCCGCCACAAACCACAAAACACGCGCGATAAAGGTAGGTTAATCTTTTATTCATATTCTAAACGGATGTGAGAGCTCCCTGTGATACAGTTTAAATCCACAAAGGTGAACACAAAAGTGAAATCACCAAAACTCCAGCTGCAGATCTAGCCGCAAACGTTGCTTTGCTTTTCGGCTTTTCCTTTTCTGGAGCTTTACATTCACTGTCACTTGAGAGAATTTGACACGCGATCAGTTTCCCTTTCTCTTCTCCTGTAAAGTAGGCTCCTTGTATGAAACCATACCAATCCTCGCTCGTCGCTTCGCCAGCAAAGTAGAGTCGCCCCAGGTTCTGTCCAAGCTTGTTAAAATCCTCGGAAGTAAAGCCCACAACAGGTTCTGAATATGAACCTTGGGTAAACGGGTCCCGTGACCAGCGGTAATAGTAAATCGCTAAAAGGACAAAACGCGTTAAGAAATGTAAGCAATTCGTTAGGATGCTTGCCTGCCAGAGCGTCCGGGTTTTCTTGGCACTTGTTTCATGCGCCGAGAAAAACCGTCTGCGAAGATGAGCGACTAGAACGTTTTCCGTTACGTTAACCAATTACATTTCACCATGCATATCCGAAGAAGTAACACGCAGAGATCGTGCCTGGAAAAAGGTGGAAGATACGTTCATCGTGTTCAGGAAAGTTTGTGAAGTTTTCGGGTTTGATAGCGAAAATAAGCGTCAAGAGGAAGTATTGCGTTTTGTTGCTGAATAGCTAGAGGAGCGATTTTTTTTTTCCGTTAATCTTCCAACCGGACGTGGAAAGTCTGTTATATTTAAGGCTTTACCTATTGTGTATTCTTGTGTGAATCCAACTTCCGAGAAGCCAAACAGTGGCACATACAACACGTAAAACAGTTAACAGACTTGCCCAAATGTAGAGCAGCTTCATTTGGTGATGCCAGAACGAAGAACTGAGGTACAAACATAAACATCGAGCTCGAGAGACAAAGAAACAAAGAACGTCAGCCCTTAGACAAACGAATAGCTCTCTTGAAGTGAAGCTATACATGTAGCAGACTCCGACGTAGCCGAATAAGAAGCCACATAGTGTATTTACAACAGTTCGATCTAATCAAATGGCCGGGCCCGGTGTCACAATATAAAATGAAAGTAAGCAAATCGCTCCTAAATGAGAAATGAAGACGTTTTTTGTTTGTTATTTCTTCGAGTGTACCCTAAAAGATACTTTGACAGCTAAACATAGAGCCTTTACGTTTCGTCCTGAACAGGTTCAGTACAGCAAGACTAAAATCTTTGAATTACACCCCTAATAATATGATAAAAAAATTACTCGATTCTGATTGGCTGAGAGCAGTGCAGTTCAAGTGTAACACCAGTGCAAATTACACATCGTAATTCTGGGTTATGATTGGCTGAACGACAAAAGGAAATTTTCTAGGCCAATGATATCACTTGAAATGATGACGAAAAACTTTGAAAACAGTTTTCTTACATGAGAAAAAATGGCTTCAAGAAAGATCTTCCGGCACTTCCGCCACGGAAATTTTTTTACGTTTATATTATTTATCAGAAATCATACGGTTTTTCTCGTTCCATCTGGAGTTAACTAGCACTTGTGAGTTTTCAGTTCAAAAAGCTGAAAAACTCACTTGTGCAAATTAATTCCAAACTGAACTCCGGACTGTATGATTACCTATACTAATTGAAACGACAAGCCTCCTCGACTTTTCGTGTGGTTTCCAAAGAATTTGCCATGGTACAGTCTAACGACTCCACTCTACTTAACATTCCTCCTAAAAGAACAGCGTAAAGTGCCCTTCAGGAACACGTGTAAAGCAAACAAAGATCGAGAGACCGAAACCCCAAAGATAACGGCAAATGTTTAAATGAACCGCAAGAGTCGTGTAGGTCTATCAATCCCATTTCACGCAAAATTGTCGCCGGTTCTCGTCTGAGTGTCACATTCTATCGATGAATTTTATTGGTCAACAATAAAAAAAAAGTTTTAACGTCACGGAAATCGATCTTTCTCGGCACCGCACCAAACAAGAACCGAAAAAACCGGATGCTCGATCTCGCAGGCTGTAGAGATGCTGGATAGAGTGGATGAGTATCTAAACGAAGCGGATGAGTACGGAAACGAAAGTAATCATTCTGGTTGATCACAAGGGAAGTAGACAACCAACGCACTTAACCAATCAAAATTCCATGAAAATACATGTAGGTGACGCGAAGCGCGGGAAAACGTATGCGAGCGAGTCACGATTGGTTTTCGTTTCACTTCTGATCGAGTAAATGGCGCGAGTTTTTGTTTTTTAAGGCAATCGCGTAACGAAATAATGAAAAGCAGAGCAAATGCGAATATCAAGTGAAAACCGCTATGTTAAGAACAACACAAATACCCTGGAAAAGTTGTGAGTCGCGGCTGGATGATGACTTCACCGACTAAATTAAATTTCTTCAGAGATTTTTCCGAAACGCATATCGTGAAAAATGACAAATATATAATTCCGTAATACCATGCATTTCAAAATGACCACTCCCCCTACCCCCAGCGCGACACCCAGCGCATTTTTGAGAGTGCGATGCGTATAGACTGAAACAGCTGTGCGTGGCTTCGCGCAAATCTGAGACAAGCCTTTACTTGTTTGGTAGTAGCCAGGTTAACGCCTTAATTCTACCTCGGACACTGTACCTCTCTTATTTGTAGCAGCTAATAAATTTTTCTGCCTCCATTGTTTTTTATTCCACACAATTCTTCCCTTGAAATGTAACTACTACCAAAAGGGTGCAAGTAAAGGAGGTTCTTGCTGCCCAATATTAAAGTTAAAGTTGCTTATCCTTACCTGTTGCATCAGGAATCCCCTGTCCGTAAATCTCTCTAAGCATTTTCATGACCTCTGCCTTGGTTTCATTGTATGCTTGTCGTTAAATCCTTCTCCCGTCGTCCTCCGTCACAGTGACCAATAAAATGTTGCTTCCATTTGGTAAAATGCCTGGTCTTTCCTAGTCTTGGAACACGGGAAAACGACCGCGCACTTCAGAGGCGTACAGGATATATTCGTGATCGTCCCAGAATTTGCTTGGAAATTTCAGGAAGATTTTCGTGTAAACCGTCAACGGGTTTTTAAAGATCACTTCCTTTTTCCATTCAGGGAGGGGTGGGTTA
>NC_138150.1:23752852-23780352 GCF_964199315.1 Orbicella franksi | reverse complement strand
AGCCGGTACAACACGTGTCAAATTTTGTAACGCAATTAAATTTCAACTGTATAGAAATATACGTTTTAGTGACGATTTTAGTATATTTTGTCGTCACCAATATTCTATTTTTCAAATGTATATGAGCAAATTACGATGAGGTGACTTCATTACTTTGCTTTCCTATCCTCATCATATAAAGGCGCAAAGGTCAACTGTGCGTGACTCGCAAATTTATTCACCACGTGCTACAAGAATTTGATTTTCCCGGGAAAATTACGTTATCACTTTCACATGCATCCGTGCGTTGAGAATGTCGTTTTTTCGGCATTTCAAGCTTCCCCAATTCTTAAAAAAGCAACAATCTTCTGCGGAAAGTATCGCCAACGGAAAAGTCTTTGATTGTAACGCTCTGAACGTTA
Organism: Orbicella franksi; assembly: GCF_964199315.1. Classification (NCBI taxonomy): domain Eukaryota; kingdom Metazoa; phylum Cnidaria; class Anthozoa; order Scleractinia; family Merulinidae; genus Orbicella; species Orbicella franksi. Next base: position 23,779,951 of record NC_138150.1, on the reverse strand, counting down.
AAAAGCGGCTCAATCAAGGAGCTTTTGGCGATGTGTACACCACAGAATATGGAACTGAGGAAAATGTCAAAACAGTGGTTGTCAAGAAAATGTTGCATGTCCTTGACCAAGGCGAGAAGAAACTTTTCTTCAAAGAAGTAGCTCTTCTCAATAGACTTCCGCACCCCAACATTGTGAAACTGCTTGGAGTGTACCATCAGCCGCTGGCGATAATGCTTGAATATGTTTACTTTGACTTCAAGCTGTTTGGCGTCGACGATTTGCGTGTCAGCTCGCTTTCTGATTTCTTGCTGCAAATTAACGATTACAACTGCAAAGGATTCCACGATGTAATTAATCATACGGCAGTGGAAATGATACAGGGACTGGCGTATCTCCACGGAAAAGGAATTGCCCATAGAGACTTAAAACCAGCCAACATACTAGTGTGCAATCGTCACTACAACACATTATCCGACGCACAGGAAATCGCTTTGCAGTTTCAATCGCGGCCTATAGCGTGCAAGCTCACGGACTTTGGAGAGAGCCGCTCGTTGCTAATGCAAACGCAAAGCGTTCTTGCCTCGAACACGAGGAACGTAGATCGAGGAACGGTGATGTACATGGCCCCTGAAATTCTTGTCGAGGATCTTCGGATTTCTCGCGCAAGTATTTTCGATTTAATACTAGCAGATCTATGGGCCCTGGTAATGGTGTTCTTTTCATTGATTAACCCTAGCCTGAAATGTCCCTATTTAGTCGAGGTTCGATCAGAAGGAAATATCGGCTGTCAAGATGAACTTAAAAGATTCATCAGTTCTCTACTGCGCAGAGGAAAACATCCCTTACCAGATGAAAAGTATGAAGTCGAACGTGCTACTGTGTGGTGTGCCTTAGAGGAGGTGTACAAGGGATGCGTCAACTTCAACCGGCAGAGTCGATTGTCCTTAGACAAAGCAGCGACCATCTTAAGTAGAGAGGAAAAAGACTTCGACGTCATCCCATTAAAGATCAGTCAAGCTACTGCTGTAGAACAGTTTGATCAGAAACTTGCCACTTACCTCCACGAAGCTGGTCACGAAGAGGCATTGCAGGTGGGATCCGTCCTGAGCAATGATGGAACCAACGCATGCGCTTTTCTGTCTGTGAAGATCGTAGACACGATCCTGACAGAAATCGGAACAGAAGGTGATGTTTTCGCAAAAGTAGCTGGTACTACGGAAGACACCATATGGCTTTTACCTGAGAAAATAAATCCGTTTCGCGACCTTAGTAAAATGTATGATCCCGTAGAGGCTTATGACATCCTCCTGGACAAAAAGATCATCAAGGCTTTTCATGACTTTTCGGAAGAATTGCCGTTTGCCGATGGAGTTTTTTCTGTCGAAGGAAGGCACAAGTTACATTCGAAACTCTGTGAACTTGGACGTACGGGCTTTGCTGCAATATTCACCAGTAATCCTTTCGTCCTGACAATTGGTTGTCTCAATGGCAAACCATACTTGATTGACACTCATCCTGTTACCTTGAGACCCGGGAGTGGTAACAGTTTGATAATTGTTGGAAAAGAAAACTCGTCGGAAGTTTGGATGTCTCTCTGCTGTTGGCTTTGGAAGCGACTGTACTACGGAGATGTTAAGTCACTAGCAGTTGTTACACCTAGGGCAGAGTAAGTGACCCTCTTTATTTGACAACAATATTGATTAATGTAGAATCCAACCTGTGTTTTTGATATCGATATCGACTTAGAATTGTGTTGTATTGTTTTCATAAGTTTCTTTTGCGTACCGCACAAACCTCCTTTGAAGATAGACTACCCGTTATCATAATCATTATCAATATCATTAGCATTATAATAGGCCATTTTACAGTTGTGTGCTTAGTTACCTGGCCTATGAATGTAAGCGAGGCTGGAGGTGACCTTGCTTTGATACAGACCTCACCGCTTTTCTCATTTAAATGTAAACTACTTAGCATAAGAACAACTTGATTTACACAACAAAAGCAGTGAGGTCTGTATCAAAACAAGGTTACCTGCAGCCTCGCTGCCATTCAAAGGCCAGGTCACTGAACAGACAACTGTAAAATGGTCTATTATCATTATAGCTATGGTCATCATTATTATCATTATAATCATTTCGTCATTATTATTTATCATAGTTATCATTTTTGCTATCATTATTATTCCCTTTCTTAGTATTATTTTTACAACCACTCGTTTGTCAGATGACAAAGGTATCTAGCATTTTGAATAGCACAGTGCTACACTTTTTTCAAATATGCTTGCAACCTAATTTACGTTGCTTTTGTGGTGTTGAAAAAGTACTTTATTCCTGTACATTCAAAGTTGTTTTCGTTTTGCATTTGCTTTGAGGATCTCTGACCATTAAGCATCATAAACTATTACTTGTAATTTGCTAGTTTCACATATCAAGGACTCGTTTGATGGTAATACTTTGATTAATAGCTTAGGTAAGGACGATTATCTAAGAAGCGACAACTTTTTCAATTACTGCTGTGTAGGTTCGCGGACTCAGAGACGCAAAAAGAGCCTGTCGTACCTCAAGACAACGCAAGGGCGCACATAAACAAGGATAACATCTCATTTGCCGCTGATCACCACAGGCTGTTCTCCGGTTCTAACAAACGCGCTTTACGCGAAGATGGCAAGCCCGAGGTAACTTCTATTGATTTTGATGAAAGCTCTGGTGCGTGTGAAACCCTCACTTCACGTGCCGTAAGCAACGAAACTGGAAGAAAATGTCCTCGAAGAGATTTCGCATATGATGAAAGAGAGAAATGGCCAGAGTTTCTCTCCTTGCACGGTGGTTGACGGCACATCTGTGACCGGAAAACTTGACGTCACCGATGTTATCCATATAGAAGTAAATGTGACCCCACAACGAACTCATCTTCACCAGTTGATGTTACCATGACAACAACTAGTAAACGCCCCATTGGACAGGCCATGCAGACAGATGAAGATTCAAGTTCCAAAATTAGTTTTCCTTCGCTACTTGCTGTTACTGGAAATGAATCAAGGAGGCGATTAGAAAGAGATGCCACTCAGCTTGATCAGGGAGACAGTGACATACTTCCCGTCGTTGAGTCATCATCGTCAGACATGAATAAAAGCGCACCTTCCAGTCAAAACTGCCCAAAGGTAGATGCAGTCCACATGAGGGATTATGACAACCCAGAGGATGACGCTGGTTCCTTGAGAGGAGAAGCTTATGGTCATTTGCACGATAAGGTGAGACTGAATGACATTTACGTTTTTTTTTTTTTAAATAATGTCATCAAATGTTTAAAAATGTAACACGTAACACACCTTGGAGAAGGGAAACTGTGGAATCACAAATTTCATCACAATTTTTGGTTGACTGGATCGATCCGAGAGGATAGCTTCCCGTTTGCTTTGTCTGTTCTACGAAAGTAGTATAACGTATAACAATATAAATTTACGCGGTCTTTCCTTTCTCAGAGAACAGTCGACAACCATGCTCCGACAAAGAAGCGGCCCCGTGACACCAGCCCTAAAGCCCAGTCCAGTGCAGTAAAGGGATCGCTTTGGCAAACCAGTAATAGAATTCCTACTAACAGTAATGTAAGTATAATATATCTCTGTGCCATGCAGTCCATAAGTTTTGTAACGTAGGTTTAACTAAGAAGCGCATTTTTTGGTAACGCGAAAACTGCATCTTGACTTTCAAGGGAATTTGAAATTTTGATCAAGAGGGGTTGAGTCTAAAATGCGTGCAAATTTGCTTAATTACATTTAACTGCCCAGTACGGGTAAAGATTGCTGGAGAGACTTGATAAAATGCGGATCGTTAGCTTTTATACAAACCAGCCTGACAAGATGCTGCAAAATAGACAGGTCTGATGAAAGTTTAATAGTTTCAAACATGTCATACTCACCTACAGTTCCTTCTACACTATTTTTCCATACAGTGTACGAAACAAAAAAAGCAAAAAAGAAACAACAAAAAAAAACAAAACAAAACACGTGAACGTTTAAAATTAGATCTTGTCCCCTAAACTTTCAATTAAATAATTGAGATTTGTCCTCCCTTCTCTCGGTGGATTACTTTGCACTCTGCCCCTTCCTCTATCTCGTTTTAAAACTCCATCTTGATTATTATCGCACATTGACTTAGAGGATAAGCTATGAAATACCCGCAATATTTTTGCAGGACACGACCGCTGAAACTGGACACTCCAGCGACGATGGACTTTGCCAAAATCCTTTTGAAGTCCGAGGTATGACATACACTCCAGAATTTCATGGCAAATGAGACTGAAAGTTGGTGAGAAGGCGGACAGTGATAGGGCGAATTTCAAGTGACCCTTCTTGACAGGGTACCCCTATTAAAAAGAAAGCGTAGCAACAGGTCCACTTTAATTACGGAGATTTCGAGATAATTAGAATCAGCTTTGAATCATTTTTCTAACTCGCAGAGTATGTGACTATCCCACAAAAGCATGGCATTGCCAGGGCATGAAATATATTGCACGTGCAGGCACTCACCCACAATGTAAAAAGATAGTAAAATTGGTGTCGGATTAGATGAGAAATGCTTCTGAGGTTTGCATGGTGTAGTTTACAAATCAAGGTAACAGTCTGGAAAGAAAATATAATACGAGTTGTAACATTTTTCACATTGAACAAAAGTTAAACGTTTTATTTCGTTTAAGGTTGACACGGCTTTTTTTCGTTTACTCTTGAAGGGCCATCCCACAAGTAAAGTACCTCAACAACCAACAAGACAAGCCAATATTTGAGTTGGGGAGAAAAGAACGATACCAGCCGAAACAAGCAGTGGAAGTATTGTTACGACAAGCCCCTCATGTGAAAATGTGCGATAGACAACCCAAAACATGTCCTTCCTTATCGACATTAGCAAGCTGAGTAACTGGGAGGATATCAAAGCTGACCGAAATGGAGTTTACAACGGTGTGCTACGATGCGGTGTTTGGACAGTGGCTTGTGAAGTAAACCAGAACGACACCAGTGTTGAAATTATCACCAAGAAGAAAGAAACTTTGCATGACGACAATCAGTACCACTTGACGACTAATTCCAAAAGAAACAAGGCATCACCAAATCTTGTTCGTTCAATATTTTTTCTAACATCGAAGAGTGGGTAGACTGTAAATGATGCTTGTCTGTTACAATACCATATTACCTCAAGAGAAGACACCGTTAACATCGAAGTTCAACCTCACGGAAACCGAAAAGAAGGCCAGTCACGCGCATTTCACCCAGCAGCAAAGAGCAGTTTAGAGAAAATCCACGAGGGATTGACGGACAGCAGTAGTGTTGCAAAGGTGTATCGCAGTATTATGTGTTATACCCAGGGGAAAGAGGCAAGTGACCAATATAAAGTTTACCAGAACCAGTACTGAAGATCCAGTTAACGACCTGTTAGTGTTTGCCAGACATGACGAAATTTCTCCGGTACTGCATCATTCTGATGTCCCATATGACACATGGGTCTTGGGAACGGAGGTGATGTGTTCCGATGTCTCTCGCTTCACAACTTCTGAAAAGATGAGCTATCCCGTGTCCATTGATCCAACGTTCGACATGGGGCCCTTCGAAGTTACTTCCATCGTGTACAAACACCTCTTTCTAAAATCCAAGAGGACCGGTGAAAGTCCCATTTTTTTAGGGCCTACGATGTTACATCATCGCACTCCCGGCAAAACAGTAGAAAATTACCGGATTCACTCGTCAGTTTGCGCAGCCAAGATCAAACATCTGGATCAGGCAAGGGGTTTCATGACTGACGGAGAAGAGGCATTGATCCAAGCTTGGAGTGCAGATATGCCTAAAGCAAAACACCTACGCTGCTTCAAACACTTTGAGGGTAACTGCAAAGAGAAATTAAGGACACTGGGTATCTGCACCACAAAACAACAGAGTACCTTTATCAACAAGGTGTTTGGAGTGAAGGGAAAGAAAGAGGGAATTCTGGATGCAGAGGACAAAAAAGACCTGAAAAGACGACTGGAAGCCTCAAAAGAAGAGCTTGACAGGGAGGAAAGAGGCGTGCTTGGCAAGGATGGCGCATATGAATGCAAGTTCTGGAAATATCTAGAATCAAACTACGAGATGATGAAGAACAACATGGTTGCAAAGGTTCGACGCCGTGCTGGGCTAGAAGATGGTCCCGACGGCAAACCAGTCCGCTCATACACAAAGCCATCAGAATCCATGAACCACGTGATGTCCAGTTTGAAGAAGGATATTGTTTCAAGTGAGAATGTGAAAGACCGAGGACTGACCAAACTTGAGTTTACCACATCAGTGTTTGAAGAAATTCACCGAAAGCAGCAGGAAGAATTACGTTTGGTCATTGCTGGAATAAGTGAAGAGTACGAACTTTCCGAGGTTGTCTCAACTGACACCTGGTTTCAATGGTCACCCGAAGAAAGGGAGAAATATGTCGCGGACATGAACAAAATATCAGTGGAGGAAGCACTCGAGGGCAAACGCATTGCTGAGCCCAACATACCCACCCAACTACCAGAGAAAGAATTCTCCGAGTTCTCCGTGGATGTTGCCAAATTTCTGGAGCAAAATATGGGATACAAATCGATTACAGCAAAGCACGTTGCGGAAAACGCACTGCTGCTAGTAAACCACCCTCTTGCCATCCAGGAGCAGCCAACCCTACATTCTACTAGTAACAAAGTCGAAGTCGCTGCAGTACACGCTAAGAACGGTAGAGTACAGTGTACTGTGAACACAAATTTCGTATCTTGCGATTGCCCAAGTTACAAATTTGATAGTATTTGTAAACATTCTATTGCTGTCGCTCAGTTGAAAGGGTTTCTTGAGAAGCAGTTAAACCATGTTGCGAAGAAATCAGGGCCAAGGTGCGCAAAAACAGCTCTGGCAGAATCCAATGTCGACAAGCAAAGAGCCGGGAAAAAGGGAGGCCGAAACAAAACTAAATATCGCCCCCCCAAACAACAAACCACGCCAACAGAAGTTCAAAAGCAAAGCAGTCAAGGTCTGTACACCCATATACACCACAATGACAACCCTTTCGTGGTGCGCCTTCTTCCAGAAGAAGCCAAGAAATGTAAGACATGCAACGTGGACTTCTGCCACCGGCAACGGCATGTCCCTTTTCATCTGGTACTGGAGCACAAAGAAAGGTGGTACTTTCCGAAAGAGGGCGACTGGAACAACAAAGTGGCCACAAACAAAGAGGGAAAACGATATTACCATCCAGACCTACAGAAATGTTCGAAGCCCAGGTTCCCTTACATAACATCCCAGTACATCAATGTTCCAGAGGAAACCATAGGTAAACTACAAGAATCACACAAGGAACTGCTCAGGCGGGAATTCAACCTAGATATCTAAGCAGAAAGAGCGTTTGCGCTGGGTGCTAAGAGGAGAGTGAATAGGAGTATGTAAACTCGCCTGGACTAATTTTTTGGCCACATCCGTCGATCCGCCACTATATGTTCTTTTAAATCCGGATACAAATAACTTAAAACCTCTGTGTATTATCCGGACGGTACACAGTCACCGCAATGGACTGTAGATGTTTGATTTTTTGAGGCTGATCTTTCAAGAATACCTTTTTACGCGAAAGTTAAAGTTGCAGCATAACCCAAAACATTAATTTAATGGCGTTCAACTAAAGGAGCGCATTATGGCCCCAAAAATCGACAAAAACGGCAAAAGCGTCAACATACCAACCAAGGTGGACCAAAGATCCGTAGGAACCACTTAATTCCGGTCCATTCGGCGATCCGCCTTATTTGTGAAATCCGCTAATCTGCTCTTTTTATCGAAAACGTCTGCAGTCTGGTCGCTTTTAAAGGCCAAATCCGTCCATGCCCGAACCTATTCACCCCCTACCCTCTTATAGTTTAAAGCAGCCTATTAAGTTAAAAGTTGTGATTTAGGGTTTCAGAAAAGAAGCAATCATTTTACTGGACTTGGAGAGGTTCACGTCTTCGTTATAATGATTATAGTGATTTGTTACAGTTTCAGTTGTGATCTTGCAAATTTCGTGACGATTGACTAGCATTATTGCATTTCTGTTGTTCCTCTAGTGCCTTCACGAAATTCATCATTTATCAGGGAACGCTTAAGTGGTAATACACCTTTTGCTGTTCATTTACAGAAAATAAACATTCATTTGTTTCCAAGTTTCTTTCATTATGATCATTAAACTCTCATTAACACCAATATGACCTTCATTTGCGCGTAAGGAACGTTCAAGAAAAACATTTACATATGCATTAACATTCAAAATCATCAAAAGAAAAACAATACCTTCATTTGACATTCATTGACTGTAAATGTATTTTCATTTTGGTCGAAAAAAAATTCGTTGTCACGAAACGACAATCATTTACACTTTACGACATTCAGTTTTCAACAAAAGACTTTCAATAACACAATTTGCATGAGAACTAACATTCAATTGCATTACTATGCAACCATATCCATGAAGGTAACAATCTTTAATGCGGCGAGACAAACATTACAGCCATAATAACATTTATTTTTGAAAGATAGAATATCAAATTCGCTGAACGATTTATCCTTCAATTGCCACACTAGTAAATAGTAAATAGTCTTCGTTGACATCTTCAAAAGCCCTGACTATCCTTTCGCGGTGTTCAAATGCGATTCTATTTCTTCGTGGCATTTCTGGACAAATCGAACTGTCACTACATGTACATGTATGTCACACGAATACTGTAGTGCGCCCTCTGAGTTGTACGCAAAAAGTTTCGTAAGTGGCCGAATTTATATCTGCAAGGGGAGGATTGTGAAATTATGATTTGAAAAAAGTACATATGGTCCCTTGTTCTATAATCAAATTTTCGAGGAAAATTGGGCGAGATATCTCTGTTCAAAAGAATTACGCTAATGGGCGATTGTTTTCTCTTCACGTTAGGTGAAAACACGGTAATGTATGTCTCACCGTATTTAAGATTGTTACCTTCATGGATATGGTTGCATAATAATGCAATTGAATGTTAGTTCTCATGCAAATTGTGTTATTGAAAGTCTTTTGTTGAAAACTGAATGTCGTAAAGTGTTAATGATTGTCGTTTCGTGACAACGAATTTTTTTTCGACCAAAATGAAAATACATTTACAGTCAATGAATGTCAAATGAAGGTATTGTTTTTCTTTTGATGATTTTGAATGTTAATGCATATGTAAATGTTTTTCTTGAACGTTCCTTACGCGCAAATGAAGGTCATATTGGTGTTAATGAGAGTTTAATGATCATAATGAAAGAAATTTGGACACAAATGAATGTTTGTTTTCTGTAAATGAACAGCAAAAGGTGTAGTAAAGAGTCGTTTAGAGCTTTCTATTGGGCAGTTGAAAGTAGCTTAATGAGGGCTTCAAAAACAGACAATATTTTTTTTCGTTTTCGCAGTGCTTCATGTTCTCCGGTCATGATTACTATCACTGTTACTGTTTCGACTGTTTTAATTTGCGATTTTGCGATTTTGTGATCTTGTAATGACTGGTGAGTTTTCACGCTTTGTGTGCCAAGTTGCACTTTTTAATATAACCATAAAATACGACACATTGAAAACTTTGGTCGGGAGCGAATTGCCCCATATGCGAATCATGCGTACGTAAGTATTCAAAAGACATTTATAAACATGATATAAATGGACACAAATTTCGAGCGTCAACAGAAAGGTTGCGATTACAACAGATATATTTACATAGAAAGGATTCTTGAATATGAGCGATTTTGTGATTAGTTTGTTTTTATAACTTGATTCAAATGGCTTAACACAGTAGTTTAACTTTCGTAGTTTTGTTATTATTTGAGCTTTGCCATCTATATATGGAACTACCAATAAATTGTTGCAGGAGCCCGTGGGCTCCTGATTGTTGTTGTTGTAGTGAAAGGTCATGCAGGTGTCCCTAGGGTTACCTTAAGTGCACCAGTGTGAGCCCTATTAATTAAAGTAGCAAAAACATCTGAGCTGTGCTATCAGAACAAAAATTATTACTCAAACTCCGACACATTTAAATGAACACTTAATCTAATGTAGGAACTGTTCATTTGACAACAATTTAAAGATAAGTCATCTTTTGACGTACGCAACAGCGTTCTCGAACAGCCATAACGGCACAAGCCTTTGAAATGTAAACGTGATCTGATACAAAATTAAGAGTCTGTTTTGTAAAAAGTCAAAGTAATAAGATTTCTAGTTTGTATGATAAGATTAAAATGAAATTTTCAAGTTTGGTGTATGACACTTTTGACAAATATCAAAACCGCAACAGTTCTGTAACTGTTGTTCGTTTTTACACTTGCCCAATATATCATCAATTACAAATATTGGTGACGAAATAAAATCGTCACTAAAACGTATATTTTTGTACTGTTGGAATTTAATCGCGTCACACAATTTGACACGTACCGATTGAGATAAAGTACCTATCAAGTTTGTCGCGCTCAGATGACATTTCAATTATGCGCTACAAAAATGAGAGCAATTTAGCCTAGTGTAGAGTATTTTCCTGAAGAATGTGAGAGTGATAACGTAATTTTCCTGGGAAAATCAAATTCTTGTAGCACGTGGTCAATAAATTTACGAGTCACGCACAGTGGACCTTTGCGCCTTTATATGATAAGTACAGTAAAGCAAAGTAATGAAGTCACCTCATCATAATTTGCTCATATGCATTTGAAAAACAGAATATTGGTGACGACAAATTATACTAAAATCGTCACTAAAACGTATATTTCTATACTGTTGGAATTTCATTGCGTTACACAATTTGACACGTTGTACCGACTGAGATAAAGCAACTGTAAAGTTTGCCGCGCGCTCAGATGACATTTTAATTTATGCGCTACAAAAACGAAAGCAATTTAGCCTAGTGTATAGTCTTTCCTGAAGAAAAAAAAGGCTTTAGACCGGTGGGTCTTCGTTTTAGACCGATGGGTCTTCGTTTTAGACCAGAGGGTCTTCGTTTTAGACCAGTGGGTCTTCGTTTTAGACCACAGGGTCTTCGTTTTAGACCAGTGGGTCTTCGTTTTAGACCGCTGGGTCTTCGTTTTAGACCACAGGGTCTTCGTTTTAGACCGGTGGGTCTTAGGTCTTCGGTCTTCGTTTTTGGGTCTTCGTTTTCGACACATCCCTTTCAGAGACACTCTCTTAATTCTCTGATGTTTCCGTTGCTTTAGTCTCCGTCCTTCCCTCCATTTTGATCCAACTCTTACAACATTGTTGGGCCTAGTGACGACACATTGTCACATTGCGACCAAAATTACAAAGCAACATACTGCAATGTTCCACACGGTTTTCCAAATGTCAGAACACTATGCTGAGCAAAAGTTTGACTTGAATCGCACCTTCGTACTAACATGCAAGGTGGACTGATGGTTTCTAACATTATTATCTAACAATTCTGGGTAAAGTTGATACCTCGAAAATGCTGGAGCTTTTGACCTAAGCTTTAGACGTAAGTTGGAGTTAGCTGAGAGGGAGAAGAGGAAACTCCTGCGCGAAACTCAATGGTAAGTAAATAACTTAAAACAGGAAATTCTTGTGGTTCATCGGTTTCGGAGCAATTTTGAAAATCTTGCCGAACGTGTGACATAACAATAGCAAGCACATTACTCCAATTCTTATGTTTTTTTCTTTCTTTCTTTTTTATCATTTCATGTCGAGTGGAAATATTGCCATTTTTGTCTCTCAATAAAGTTGTCATGACCTATCCCTGAGACCGAGTTTGTAAGACCTATCTTACCTCACAACAAAGTCGGAGAAATTACTACGAATGCCATTCATCTTTTTGGCATCTTTCAGATTCACAAGTGGCGCCGTGTCCTCTTCATCTGTGAAATGAATCCAGTTCGCTCCTGCCTCGATATTCAAACCCACGAATGGCGCAGCATGTATTCTGCCTCCAGTGTAATTCTTTCCATCAAGGATCAGAAAATCAGTGATGCCTTTGTCCATCAGTGTTTTTGCTGATTTGATTCCCGCGAGTCCAGCGCCAAGGATGAGGACTTTGGTTTTGTTAACCTTCACAGGTGAAGGTGAAGATCTTTCCACCGATACGAACAGCATCACAACCAAGATCGTAATTCTCGTGATGTGCATTCTGTAAACAATATACCAAAACAACCTGAGCAAAAATGTGACATTAGCCGAGCGCGAGGAGTCGATCGATCCTTCCGATGAGTGGCTGTCAACATTCTTAAACTACTTACGACTTAATTTGCATCCCCACAGTTTTGGAAGAGTTCGGTTTAAATTCGTTTCGTTTTGTTAGATGCTTTTCGCTGTTCAACACGAAGCTTCGTGCACGGCTAAGCTTAAAAGTTATGACATCGTTTAGTTGACTGATCCAAGGTTGTCTTCGCGAGTGGAGGGGTTATTCCCTGGGGGTTATTGTCGCATAAGTATGCCTAGCCAATTTTTTTCTCAGATTATACCTTGACCTGCACCTTGTTAGAATGTGGAATAAAAACACAATGATAAATACCTAGTTTGGCGCTATGATTTCCCAATTTGACTGTGTATAGTAGCAGGGTCGACGCAACAAATATTGTCACACGCAACGGTCGAATGATTAGTGATTTTTGCATACTGGGTGGTTCCGAAGATTTCAGTGCCTATCAACCTCACGTCACGGGTCAGAAAGGTCAAATAAATCAGCAAACTCACTGAAACAAACAAAACCTGACGGTTAAAAATATTGTTTTCTTTCAGGCTGGTGCGGAACAATTATTAGTCGTTATTATCAACAAATTTGCGCGCAGAGATCCAGGCAGCACTGTTCCCCGGGCACGTAACTTGTAATAGTATCTTACTTTACGTTAGTTAAGCCAAGTTACGCCAACTATTCTTCTTCATATAAATTAGAAATAGAAAGCGTTTTCCGTGTTTCTACTATCGAATTACAGAAACACGAATGGGAGTTTAGGAGAACAAGAAATGCTGTCCGAACACGAGCAGCCGGTGGCGAGTGTTTCCACAGCTTTTTCGAGATTCTCCTTCCAGTTGAAAGTTTCTTGAGTGTTTCCGATAAAACGCGATAGAAAAATACACGGAAAAATTTTTGTATTTTTTTAATAAAAGAAAACACGGCGAGAAAAAAAGAAAAGACAATCACGCGTTTATTTCGATTTTCAGAATGAAAATTTTCTTTTTCAAAACATCATTATGTCAACAGCTCGTGCTATTGTAGTTCTGGGTTAATTCATGAGTGTCTAGACCTTCTGTCACAAGCTTAGAGTTTAAGAAGGGTGGCTTTCAGGGACTTTAAAACAGTTAAATTACGTATCACGTTTGTTCTTCCCACGAACGGTGAATTCCAACATTTTTCCCTCTGAAGTTTCTTGCATCAAGGCGAAAATGAGCCGTTTCTTGTGAAGGTAATCACAAAGCTTTACATTTATTCTATTCTCGTTCCCAGAGCGACCTGTCCCTCTGCTAAAGCGGGTGAGGCCTAGGCACAGGAAAAGAAGGCTCTGGAGACACGTGGTATGATTGGCTAGATTCTTGTACTAAGAGTTTCACTTGTTCAACGCTGGTTTCCTGCCCGAAAACATTCCCTTTTAAAGAGGGTGGTAAAGGGTATTTTCGTGACCCGTGATCGGCCCTTTTTATTTCCTGTGAAATGTGAAATAGCCATGTTTTTCCTCGTGAATCGTGATTTCCATAGTCGCCGTGAACTGTGATTTTCCAAAACGTTCTCTGTTATTTTCCGTGAAGCGTGAACTGCCAATGTTGTATTTTTCGTGAATTGTGAACGGACTGCTTTATTTTCCATGAAACGTGATCTGTATCCCCCCTTTACCACCCTCTTTAAACTCTTAAGAGTTAGTCTAGGCCTAAACTAGAGCAGAAATAGCAACCGAAAATAACCAAACGCTAGCTTGCCTTCCGATGATGTGATCGACATTTTTGAAAGGAAAATCAAAAACCGCTAAAAAGGACTTGTAGTTCGATGGTCGATACTGGCACACTATAACACAAGACGCTAAAACAATCATTTCAAACGAGTGCGCAGGCAACGAAAAACGAGTAATGGTTATCTCTATTGAGCTTTGCTTTTTAGGTTAACATTTGTAATAACAATGAGTTTCAGAAGGCTTATACCTGACAAAAGTATTGATGGATAAAACCTATCAGTTAACTTCAATCTAACTCTACGGATGAACGATATTTCTGTAGGTTACTACAAAAAAACGTCTCTTAAACGAACAGTCTTGTTAAACTACAGTTTACATCCACAAAAGTGAACACAAAAAAGAAAACACCAAAACTCCAGCTGCAGATCTCGCTGCAAACGTTGCTTCACTCTTCGGCTTTTTCTTCTCTGGAGCTTTACATTCACTCTCATTTGGGAGAATTTGACACGCGATCAATTTCCCTTTCTCTTCTCCAGTCAAGTAGGCTCCTTGCATGTAACCATACCACTCCTTGCTCGTCGCTTCGCCAGCAAAGTAGAGTCGCCCCAGGTTCTGTCCAAGCTTGTTAAAATCCTCGGAAGTAAAGCCCACAACAGGTTCTGAATATGAGCCTTGGGTAAACGGGTCCTGTGACCAGCGGTAATAGTAAATCGCTAAAGAGACGAAAGACACGAAATGCGTCAAGAGATGTGAGCAATTCATTTGAGATGCTAGATAGCGCGGTTTTATTTGAGTATCCTAAAACCAAAATTAAAGTAATAACTGTAGCCAATCACAAAGGAGACAGACAACACACTAAATTACTCAAATCTCCAAGCAAATACCTGTAGCTGATGCGAAGGGAGGGGAAACTTGTTTGAGCGAGTCACAGTTGGTTTTGGTTTTATTACTGATTCGATGACAAAATGGCGCACGTTTTTTAAGCCAATCTCTTGGCGTAGCGATACAAAACAGAAGCAAAGGCAAATTACTTTCGACACTCAAGTGAAAACCGCTCTATCAAGAACAACACAAATACCTGGCTAAAGTTGTAAGTCGTTAGATGAAGAATTTACCACCGAAATTAAATTTGTCAGAAATTACACCGAGACACATATCGTGGTAGATGATCTATTTCCGTCGTAGATCATATATAGATCTAGCCAAGCCTAAAAGCGGAGCTCCTGATTAGACTAAGTTATCCTCCTTTGAGCTTGCGATCCAATCAAAAACCTGTACTTAATTCTACTTTAGGGAGTATACCTCTCTTACATATAGCAGAACCTAATTACTGTGCCCCTGTTGTTCCTTGCTCCATTTAATTGTATTTTGCTCCTTTAAGTGTAACTACTCTCAAGAGCGAGCAAATAGAAGTGGTTCTTGTTACTCCATGTTAATTAAGCTGCCGATAAGCTATTCATCCTTACCTGTTGCATCAGGAATGCCCTGTCCGTAAATTGACCTCAACATTTTCGCGACCTCTGCTTTGGTTTCGTTGTATGCTTGTTGTTCAATCCTTCTCCCTTCGTCCTCCGTTACAGTGACCAATAAAATGTTGCTGCCATTTGGTAAAATGCCTGGTCTTTCCAAGTCTTGGAATACAGGGAAACGACCTCGCTCTTTAGAGGCATACAGGATATATTCGTGATCGTCCCAGAACTTGCTTGGAAATTTCAGGAAGATTTTCGTGTATACCGACATCGGGTTTTTAAAGATCACTTCCCTTTTCCATTCAGGGAGGGGTGGGTTAAAAGTCACCATGTCGCTGGCCAGCACTCCAGCACTGAACGTGCACAGGGCGTAATCTGCGGCAAATTTGTCTCCATCGGATGTGGTAACTTCAACTGATGTGTCAGAATACTTGATTTCTGTCACGGTTTTGCCCAATAGAATTCGGTTGGTCAAAGGTTTGTAGAGATCTTCATACATGAACCAAACCCCTCGCCGGTCGGTAACAAAAAAGTCTTCTCCACGTTCAAACACCTGGTAAAAAGACACCAGTTCTGGACGCTTTGCGTACTCAAAATCAAAGTTGAAGTACTCTACTACTTTTCTGATGGATTGTTTTCCGGATTTCCACCCCATCAACTGAAGACCAACACGAGCTGGAATATCTGGAGACCCTTTCTCCTTCCTTGTCTCCAAGTATTGTTCAACACGTCCTTCTACTTTGTCATGATAATCCTTGGAAACTGATAAATCAGTGATATCATTGCCTTCTTCGTCCCTGTGAAAATCATAAATAAGTTCAATTATGTGGTTTATGTAGTATCAGTTAGGCAATAGAGCACTTTTTCCGTGTCTATATAGCCTCATCCAAACACGAGGAGGGTTGGGAGAATTCGAAACAGTTAGGCAAACCCGAAACGCAGTCGAGGGTTTGCATAACTTTCGAGAATTCTCGCAGCCTCCTGATGAGTGATTAGATGAGGCTATGTAAACACGGAAAAAGTACTCTATTGCTTTTATAAGATGTTTCTCAAAAGTACGCGCGAATCTAAAACGTCGGAACCGTGTTTACATACTCTCATCTAAACAAACCAATCGACCAATGAGAGTGCGCGTAGTATCTCAATTATTTTATAATATTAGATATACACCATCTCTCACTGTAATATCTACCGGGTACATATATAATGCGTTCATGCCGTTTGGCTAATTCCGAAAAGCAAAGAATTATCCCATCCTCAATTTAAGTTTGTCATAGGAATTTTAAATTCCCTGATGTGTCCGTTGCACTTTCAGTCTCCGTCCTTCCTGAAGATGTTAATCTCTGGTTAAATGGCCCAGAGACATTTTGATCCAACTCTTACCACATTGTTGGTTCTAGTTACGACACATTGCCTCCGCGGGGGGCACTCCTTTACGTAGGCTATGCAGGTATGTGCAGCCCCAAAGGGTATGGTTTTTTAGCCGTTTTGGTCATAAATAGGGTGTCGATTTTGTCATGTTGGTCTTAAACAGGGAATGGTTTTTGCACTCTTTTCTTGAACTGGGTATGTTTTTAGAAGAAGCTACTTTTTCATCATTGTCGATAAGAACGTCAACAAAAGCTCTTCGCAAATTATGTTAAGGGCAACTGTGCCAGCCGTAACGGTCATAAAGTAGGATATAAAATTTTTGGTCAGGTCATAAATAGGGTAAGGAAGATCGCAGATTTTGTTCATAAATAGGGTAAGGCTTTTGCGAAGTGGGCCGCACACCCCCACCCAGTTTTTCTGGGAGTACCCCCTGGGACATTGTCACATTGCAACCAAAATTACAAAGCAACATACTGCAATGTTCCACATGGTTTTCCAAATGTCGGAATACTATGCTGAGCAAACGTTTGACTTGAATCGTACCTTGGAAGGTGGACTCCTGGTTTCTACCAGTTTTGTCTAACAATTCTAAATTTCCATCATGTACCACTGATGATGACCGTACGGTCGAAAACGTTTTGGTTTTTAAAATTTTAGTAACTTTTAGCCTTCTATAAACATCTAAATCAGCAGCTACTATGACAACAACTCTGGGTAAAGTTGATACCTCGAAAATGTTGGAACTTTTGACCTAGGGGGAATTTTGAAAATCTTGCCTTACGTGTGACTTAATAATAGCAAACACATTACTCCAATTTTTATTTCTTTTTTCTTTCCTTCTTTCTTTCTTTTTTACCTTTTCATACCGAGTGGAAATATCGCTATTCTTGTCTCTCAGTGAAGTTGTCGTGACCTATCCAGACCGAATTTGTAGGACCTATCTTACCTCACAACAAAGTCGGAGTAATTACAACGAATGCCATTCATCTTTTTGGCATCTTTCAGCTTCACAAGTGAGGCTGTGACCTCTTCATCTGTGAAATGAACCCAGTTCGCCCCTGCCTCGATATTCAAACCCATAAATGGCACAGCATGTATTCTGCCTCCAGTGTAATTCTTTCCATCAAGGATCAGAAAGTCAGTGATGCCTTTGTCCAGCAGTGTTTTCGCTGCTTTGATTCCCGCGAGTCCAGCGCCAAGGATGAGGACTTTGGTTTTGTTAACCTTCACAGGTGAAGATGAAGATCTTTCCACCATCAACAGCAAAAACAGCATCAGGACGACCCTTGTCGTAGTATTCATTCTGTGAATGATAGAGCAGTATTCAATATCGTAGAACTAAACCCAAGAGTAATCGCTCCGCGGCCAGTCACAGATATATCATCAATTACGCCGACACCCCAGTGAACCAATTAAAACTCAGAGAAAATACATGTAGCCTACACAAAGCGCAGGAAAACGAATGCGAACGAGTCGCGATCGATGGTGGCGCGAGTGTTTTTTGTTTTTTTTTTAACGTAAATGCTCATCAGCCCAAAAGCCCGAAGCTAATGTAAATTGTTTTATGTAATTGCCTTTTTGTTGTTGCCCTGTCATATCATCGTGTTGCTCAGATTAGTGACTTAGACGTTAATTAAAATACTACCTTAGAGGAACTCCCATGTTAAATCAAATGCTTAAACTATATCATTCCAAGCGTAGCTGAAGCTTCATTTGATACGTGAAAGATATCATTTTATCCCAGGGAAGGGGGTACTCCCGTAAATTTTGGATAGATTTGGGAAGAAACCATACCCTATGCCGCCGCACATACTTCATATAGCCAATATACGGGATCGCGTGACTATGTTACTAATGTACGAAAAAGTAACTAATTGTTTTTGATCACGAACTGCGCTCTCGAGTGACTATTTAGCTCCTTATTTGAAAATTCACCAATAGTAATGATAAGTAATATGCAAGTATCGTCATTTGGAAAATGACAGCACTTAAGAGCTGCTTTCCCCCTTTATTGCACATAGCTTGTCAGAATTTGGACAATTTATACAGTACAATTGTATTCATTAAAGTGCCGTACATGAAATAATTAGCCCAACAACTGTACTGGAACTAAAAACATTAAGCTGTCATGACTTATTCACCGGAATGTTTATATGACGGGGTGTATTATTCTTCAAACTTTGTTTCTCGCCGGGATTTCTCACTAAGATTAATTGGCAACAGAACTTTGTGTCATCTCGTTATTATTACGCGATTTAATCAAACAGATAAGATTCCAGCTTCACAGTCGAATTGATTTGTAGACACAACGAATACATCGTGCGAGTGCTCAGTTCGTCTCTTCTTAAAGGATAAGCCAAGCTATTAGTTCCAGGTCAAGGAGTGCAACAAGTGCGAAGCATAACTTTGCAGGTTTATGTCAATGCAAGCTCCACTGGCCGCTTGCGTCTTATTGTTGAAAAGAATGCTCGCAAGCCAATATGATAATTAAGTGGTTTGGTGATAAATTACGATCCTTCCTAATTATCTAGTGTACCATAAAACGCGGAAAGTTGTACTCACCTTGTTTGAAATTACCAAGCTGAATATTATTTTGCACTATCACTGTACTGTACTAGTCAGAGGACACGAAACTGTAACTCACGCGATCTGATTAGCGTCGCACGCAATAAACAACAAATAGATACAATGTTGCCGCCGGGGCCGGCGGGGGGGGGGGGTTACTCCCCATAGTGGCCTATATGGGGAGGCTCCGCCCGAAAGGGGTACCATTTTCAGGCTTCAGGTATATGAAACGGCAGGGATTTCACAAATTCAGGTATGTGAAAGGGTAAAGAACTTTGACATTTAGTTATTTTAAAGGATCTATTACGAACAGACGTGCCTTATAGCTGTATCATTTCATTTCAAGGGGTTGGAACTCGGGGCGGAGCCTCCCCATATAGAACTATATATAAATTCTAAATTCTATTTCCTTGCGGATATATGTGGAGTATCCTCCCCCGGGTGTTGCCGGGTGTCTGTTCAGTATTAGTATTCTATGACGAATGCTGTTCTCTGATTGGTTACGGTACTCACTATCTGTTCTATTGTAAATAGTGAGTGGCCTAGCAGTGTGCAGTAGATAGTAGATCGCTAAAAAGTCGAGAGAAACAAATTAAAGTATAACAAACGTGACAGAAACAGCATATATCAAGACTATTAACGCAACGATGTTCGCCTGTAGCCCACACTTCAAAAGGAGTAAAGTGCAACCTGAGAAAAAGCATATATGTATGTTTCAACAGAGAAGGAATTTGTAGCTGGAGTCAAAGAGGAAGAGCTCCATAACCCGGGCGGGGAAAGGAGAAATCATGTAAAAAAAAAGGGCGGGGTACCCGTCGTACCTTATAAGGATTAAAAAACGGTTTAGATACCTCTTTAATAGGCACTTCAGCCTCAAAAGGTCCACAGTGGGAGCTTTTGCGGCGTGCCTTTTAGGGAGGCGCGGTGGCCTCGTGGTTAGTGCGCTCGTCTCCGGATCGAGCGGTCCGGGTTCGAGCCCTGGCCGGGGGACATTGTGTTGTGTTCTTGGGCGAGACACTTTACTCTCACAGTGCCTCTCTCCACCCAGGTGTATAAATGGGTACCGGCGAACTTAATGCTGGGGGTAACCCTGCGATGGACTAGCATCCCACCCAGGGGGGAGTAGAAATACTCCTAGTCGCTTCATGCTACAGAAACCGGGATAAGCTCCGCCCTGATGGGCCACTTGGCTCGTACGCAGACTTTACCTTTTACCTACCTTTTAGGGTGTTGAGCCGAAAACAAATATGATAGGAGATGTATTGTCACAGGACGCCCATACAGTCGGCGTGTCTGTTTGTATGTTCGAAATATAAAGAAATGTATGAGAATATTAAAGTGTGTTGATATCGTAAACTTATATCGAGTATTAAATGTCAGGAGCCCATCACGGTAATGTCTATGTTCAGAATAAATGTAAACCTACCTCAGTTGTTATGTATTGTCGCAAAACCCACCAAATCGCTCAAATTTGCCATTTTGAGCGGCAGACACGACAATACACCCCAACTTTGTATGAAAAACAGAGCAGATTGCCAATTCCCTATCAGTTGGAAGAAATCCCAGGTAACTGCAGTTTTCAAAAAGGGCAACAGGCTAGATGTAAATAACTATAGACCTATATCACTCCTAAGTGTTCCTAGCAAAATTTTGGAAAGGACAGTTTGTAGATCTTTTGATAATCATTTGACCTCTCACAATCTCCTATCTGATAGACAATGGGGATTTAGGAAGGGTCATTCTAAAGAAAGCCTTTCTTTGCACGTAACTGAAGTGTGGAAAGAAGCCTTGGACGATGGGCTTAAAGTATAGGACCCCAATTTTTACAGGTTTAGATTCCGAAAATGCACCATCTATTCGTGTCAATTGGCCTCTATTTGCTAAATAATCCATCAGCCATATCCACATATCTTCTGACACTCCCAGTGCCTTAAGTTTCTCACCCAGAATGACATGATCGACACAATCAAAGGCTTTCCTAAAGTCAATGAACAATACGCCTATGATTCCTTGGTGGGACCTAGGCTCTTTTAATTATTACTTATGTAAATGATCTTCCAGACAGCATTAGAGGTGGCGAAGTTTACATGTATGCTGACGACACTACCATTTATACCATTGGTAATACTACTGGTGAGGTTGCTGTAGCCCTCCAGGTGATATTAGATCAGCTACAAACCTGGTGCCAAAAGAATAGATTAATTATTCATGAAGGGAAATGTGATGCATTACTCTTGGATACAAAACCCTTTATTGGCCCTCTGAAGGATTTAGTCTGGGGAGACAAAACCATTGAATACAGATCTTTCTCTGTATGTCTTGGTATAGCCATTGACGTAAGACTCTCCTGGGCCAATCATGTAAAATCTGTCTCTACCTCATACAGCTCTAAAGTTAAAATGTGAAGACGCATAAGCTTTTTACCAAAAGCCACACCAGAAACAATTTATTACAAAACAGTAATCCCAAGCGTATTATATGGTATGGCTGTGTGGGGCTCTTGCTCAGATTATTTGATGAAAGATCTAGAACTAATCCACCTCAGAGCAGCAAGACTTACCCACAAACTACCAAGAGACATGGAAGACGAAACAGTACTCATAAATATAAATTGGATGCCATTAAGATATTTTTATTGTTCTCGTATTCAAAATATAACGCATAGAGCTTTTTATAATATAGATTTAGATGATGTAAATGGTCTAGCTGTTAAGAACGCTTCTTCTTATAGTCTTAGGAGCTCTTAGGATATCGTTAAATGTTGCTGTATATAGGCCAAGAACCGAACACGGTCGTCGTGCATTTAAACACAGAGCTGCAATTGCCTGGAACTCTTTACCTGACACTGTCAAACAGCTTGAAAACCCTCTCTCTTTTAAAAGAAAGATAAAATCGATCAAGACCTATGTCAGAGACATCAGTTTTCAAAAGGAATGCTCTGTAAATTATAATAAGAACTCTGAATTTAGGTATTTTTAATTTATTCCGGATCACTCTTCTTATCGTTATTGTATAGTATGAGTCGCTTTATGACAATTGTATTGTAAATTTTTGTTTCTCTCATTTAGACGTAGTAGTAGTAGGTCCACATCAGCTGTACAGTTGCTTATTTCAAACCTACTTATCAAATAAACGTATGTATGTATGTATGTATGCATGCATGTATGTACTGAAGGCGTACGTTTGGTCGCTTGTAAGGGCCCCCTCTGATGTTGTCCGTTTTGAACTGGTACCTCTTGGGAGTGAAAAAAATTTCAAGCCACGCCCACATAGCGGGATCCTGGTACCTCTTAGGGGGTTCTTTTCAAAATTCCCGACGAGCACTACCCAAGATTTCTTCCCCTTTTCCCATCCCACCTTTTAGAACGCTCAGCTCGCGGGGACTGAGAACGAGGAGTGCGACGCGTTGCCGACGTCGTTAGCCCGCAGAGGGAGCTGGGAAAGCTAAATCCAAGATGGCGAAGCATCATCCTGATCTAATCATGTGCAGAAAACAACCTGGTGTTGGTAAGTGTCAATGCAACTGAAGACTGATTTATCGTGTTCAAAATACTAAAAAGCTTCTCTTTTTTCTTATATCCTAGCCATAGGGCGGCTGTGCGAAAAATGTAAGTATACGAGGCCTGAGCTTTAATGACTTTGTAGCGTGCTAACAAACTTTACACAATTTTTTGCAAAACATAAAACTTAAGCTTATGCTCTGGCAATCTGGTCATTTTTTTTACCGTGAAATGTTCTTTCCTAAGCGGTAGCTATATGCCTACTGTTTTGTGTCTCTTTGGAGAGAAGTTTGAAATTTACAAAACACTTTGAATTGATCTTAACTGAAGCTCGAGAATGTCAGATGAAAACACGTGCACGACTCTCGATCTTAATATTTTACTGGAAAAATAAGTTGAAAACCTAAAAACGAAGTTATATCTATTCTTAAATCTCAGAGAACCGGTTTTCCGTGTATATAAATATTTTAATGATATATATTATATTTTAAGGAATACCTTTCAATTGGTAGGGTAGATTCTGCATGCATGTACGCTGATGTATTCTGGTGGTTTGTTTATTCTTGTTCTGCTTGCATTGCAAGAGGAACTTAAGATGTTGGTCACATTTGGACACAAAGAGTTCGATTAGACAAACTGTAGAAATAAATATGTCTATTCTGACATGAGGGGGACATTGGGGTTTATGGTATTGCAGTATTGAACTTTTTTTCATGCAATATTTTGGTATTTTAAATCTTAACATGCGGTATTGTAGTCTCCTCTGCAGCCGTTTTTTGGGATGTCACGCAACGCTCCCCCCAAAGAAACGGCTGCTCACATCCGAACCACATTCTTTTCCTTTTGTGTTTGTGGTTTGTTTGCGCTCCGTTGAACAGACCAATCACATAATAGCAAAGTGTGAATGACGTAAGCTTTCGCGCGGAAAGGTCTGCGGTGCGAACACGTGAGGGATTTCTGGCTTTTGTTTCACGCCGCACGTCGCCAAAAATAGGCGGTGTTCGCAGGTTACGATCATGACGGACGAAAAAATTGTAAATGAAAGTCCTAAGTACAAGTGCTTCATGTGCTCATCGCTATGTTCAGCTATAAATGAGACAATATATATTTTCTCGAAATGTCAAATTGTAAGCGTTAATCAAAGGCCAAACGCTTCCTACAGATTGTAATCAGGCCGGAAAGAGCTGCATTCAGAACTCGATGTCAACAAAACGAGCGAAGCTACTTGATTTCCTGGTTCCTTTATTAAGTTAAAATAGATATCTTCCTTCTCGACAGTAATTTTTTGAGTTGAAAGCTTCTAATAATTAACTTGAACTTTGAAGAGTCTTCAGCTACATAGAAAGCTCGTTCAAGCGTTGCTGGTATTTTTCAGCGTCCCTAAACAAAAGCCGGAAATCTGTATGTTTATTTGTGACATCTCCCACGATGAGATACAAAGATAAAAAACATTCTCTGATTGGACAAGTTTCAAAAGGCGAATTTGGCGTGAAAACGTTCTTGAAAATGGAACGGAAGCGGTGATTGGTTAATTGCGTGAAAGGAATGTTGTTCGGATGTGAGCAGCCATTTCTTTGGGGGGAGCGTTGCGTGACATCCCAAAAAACGGCTGTGGAGGAGACTAGCGGTATTGCGGTATCATCTAGCCCGGCAATATGGGGTTTTTCATCTTTTTGGCTGACATATTCAGTGAAAGAAGTTTTTCACGGTGTTGCGGTACCATTCATTTGCGCTCTCCTCTCTCATACAGGTCAATACACTATGCAAAACAAAACAGTGTAAGCTATAAAGACCAATAAGTGAGCTATAAATGTCAATAAGTCTTTGACATAATGGTAAATGATTACACATTTTCTGTCAGTTAATCTAGAATTTGTTTTTGTATCCAATGACAATGAGCCGTTCCGTTGACTTTTCACTCTGTAAACTGGTAATTCGAGGTCTTCAAGGTCTTGTGTTTTCTTGGAATGGCTGAGGCTGCTCAAGATGTTGAAGAGGTCATATTTTGACTGTGTGGCTTTTTATTAGGAAGGCAAGGGGTTGGACATTATTGGAAAAAAAAAGCTTCGATGTGCTGTTGGTACTTATAGTTTGCCAGGAAGCCATTTAGTCCATTTTAATTTAAAGTGACCAAGAAAAACATGCCGAGATGTGAACAAAGTCTGGCATACTGTTTATGATTACTATGATCTGTCATTTGGAACGAATGCAGTTGTCCTTTCTTGAAAAATGGCAAACAAGTTGTGAGTAACTTAACCATCGAACAACCAAAATAACTAAAATACAGGGACATATGGTGCATAAATGAATATTCTAGATGGATGGAACTTTAAGTAAGCGTGACCGACTATGAAGGGATCTCAATGCAGTATCAGTATTTCGTCGATTTTTGACACGGTATTGCAGTATTTGCTAATTTTTCTTGCGACGTTGCAGTATTGCATACACCCCAATGTCCCCCTCTGACATGGAATAGGTTCACTTCTGTGCTTTTCAAAATGATCCTAAACTCTCACATTCAAAGTGAAACTGATGGTTGCATTTCCTGCTGCCTTCAGTAATCTTATTGGACCTCTGGGTAACAGAAATTCACTTAAGTGGGTTTCCAACATTTCTCTTCTTGTTGTGACTGGTAAATTCGATCCCTTTTGTTTTTTCTTTTGTTTCAAGCTTTTCATGATTTATATAATTAAATTATATTTTTTATGATAGTCGGATTTCAACCTTCAGAATTTGCACTATTTTGAAAAGTGCTTTAAGGTTAAATGCACAAGCATTTCACCAGTAAAAATTTGCCTGGCCAATTTTGGTAAAAAATTATTGTACATACTGCATAAGGGAATGGGATACTCTCGAATGGATAGGAGGCCAGAAGTAGCTTGCCCTTTTTTTCCCTTCATTTGATCACCTATAAGAACAATAACAGTAACACACACTTTATTACCCATCTGATTCTGCTCCACTCAAAAAAACAAGAGTTTGCTCTTTTTACCTCGTGGTATTCTTCTTTTACAGGTGATGGGAAATGTGTTATCTGTGACTCATATGTACGTCCTTGCACTCTTGTGCGAATATGCGATGAATGCAACTATGGCTCCTATCAAGGTCGCTGTGTAATATGCGGAGGACCTGGTGTCTCGGATGCTTATTATTGTAAAGAATGTACAGTTCAGGAGAAAGATGTAAGTGATGCTTTTGCAACAAACAATAATGATTATAATCGTATCTATAACAAAATTCTTGATCGTGATTGGTTCTTTGTGCACCTGTTTGCCACATAATTGGCAAGCAATCACGTGGGTGTCCAATTACAGGTATCTGATTTGCACTTTTTATAATTGGACATTTGTAATTGGATACCCAAGTGATTTGCATGTCAATTGGGCACGCTTTGTTTTCACTCAAAAGAAGTTCTCAAAAGACATTTTTAATTCCGAAATTTGTTATAGATATGATTAATTAGAAATTGGACCTCGTGTCGTACAATTCAGGAAGTAATGGGGCTTGTAATTTCAAATCGGCCTCGCACTTCGTGCTTGTCCGCTTTTGAAATTACTTGCGCAACTACTCCTTGAATTGTACTCCACTCGGTCCAGTTACTATTACTAATAATAATGATTTAAACAAATCTAACTTCCTCACAAGTCTTGTACCTAGAAAGTGATTGGAAGAATTTTAAAGATAATTTAACATCTTTGGCCAATGCACAGGTCCAGAAAATATCCATACTCGCACCAAGGAAGGTCATTGGAAATTCCGAGGGGGAGGGAGGTCTCAATGGCCAAACTTTTTAATGGAAAGTATGAAGCTAAACTGGAAATTCCAGGGGGAAGGGGGGTGCAGAGCAAGTAACCATCCATGGTGGAGGTATGGATATTTGCAACTTCATAGATCCTTTTCATAAATGGCTGCCAATTATAAATTCTTTTGTAAGTATCAAAATTAGCCTGATTAACCTCGTTCTTGAGTTGATAATTCAAAAGAATTTTTACTCCCAAACAAGTTTAGTGAGGCTAATTTAAATGCATACAAAAGAATTTTAAATTGGCAGCCATTTATGAAAAGGGTCTATAATCTACTTCTCTGGGACAATGGGACAGCACTTTTTCCGAGCCCTACATAGGTGGACTTCCAAGGTTTATGCTGGTGCTGACTGCACGAGTGTAAATCAGATTTATCCACCCTTAATACTTGTTATGCCCTGCCATCGCATACAAACCTGTAGAGAATTGTTGAGCATATTCTTTTCTCTGGCCCACACTTTCCTGAGAGTTGAAGAAGACTTTTATTCTTCAGGTCTCCGAAACCTTTTTTTGTTGTTGTTTTAAAC
>NC_138150.1:23637852-23747852 GCF_964199315.1 Orbicella franksi | reverse complement strand
CCAACAAGAAGATAGCTGTTGCGAGGTATTTCAATTCCCATTTTAAATTGATTTATTTGAAGTCTTGTCTTGTCTTTGAGAAGTTGTCCTTGCTCATTTCTATGCACGGCAGTACTCTAAAGGACTTCACCGCCGTGTCAAATAACAACGGACCTCAAGTGGGGTGCAAATTACATTTTGTTCCCCAAGTTTGTTTACATTATAAAAAGGCACGAAACAATTTCCTTGTAGGCAATAACTGGTGTGAACTTCTTTAGGTTTTCATTTTGGGGGCCTTCTGTTTTCCTTTTTAATGGTCACAATAGGAGGGCCATGATGTAGGGACGTTTTTTGTTTAGAATAAAACTTTGATCGGTCATTGACGTAATTTGGATTCATGACTGTGCGTATTCTTATATCACCTAATTTGCATATGATACTATGAAAATTGCAATGGAAGCAAGTAAACATTGCGTCACATCAGATTGTTGGAATTACTTTGATCTTGCCTTGACATATTATGTGTACATGTGCCAATTTTCTTGTAGCATCATATTGCTCACTTGCACTAAGGAACAATCAACATTACCTGATCCATTTAAAATCTGCTCATTTTACGCCACAGGCACATACCATTAATCTTACGTAACCAAATTATAATCACAATGGTTGTATATTTTTCACGTTCTAGAATCACTTCAACAATACATGTAACCTTTTCAGAACTCATTTGATTAAGCCTTGAGGAACAATAACAGTTTGCGAAGTTTTTATTTATTTTTATTTGTTTGGACCACTTATACACCTGCACCCAGTTGTTCAAAAGCTGGCTCGTAAACACTTTTCTAGGAATCCAAGTTATCAATGTTGTAACTATTCTTGCATTAAAGCCTTCTTTTACTGTTATTGTTCTGTGTAGCTTAACTTCAGCAAGAACTGAGAAACAGAAAACCCTAAACTTAAAAAAGGGCAATCAAAATTTTCTATATTCTGGGATAACAGCAGATTTGATTATGGCTCTCTAACCAGGCCTTAAAAGTGGAGAGGAACACTTTCTTGATCAAGCACACAGTATGTTTAAAATGACCCTGATAAGTGCTCAACTCTGGATTGCTCAACCCAGAGTCTAGGGCACTAACTATTAGACACTGAAAATGCCCCCCACTTCGAAACTAAAACTACTGTACTATTTACTGTTCTATTTTAGCGGGACAGCACTTACAGCACAACGTCAACAAATGAATATATTGGTGATGATGACGACAATTTTCCAGACGAGTTACAAACCTCAAATTTCAGTCGTAATCAAAAACAATATTCTACATTTCCACCTCCTACTGGGCCACGGTTGAAACATCGGGCCACTTTAGCAGCCATGAATGTCGACATGTACAGCGATAGATGTTCACACTCAGACACAAGTGAATACCAGTCAGAGGAAGGATTTGAAGGTTATGGAGAGAGCTTTAGTGAGGATACGGCATTTGAAGATAGTCCAACCTTAAGGAGGGAACGACAGTTTGAGAATCGTCTTAATAGAGGGTGAGTTTGATAATGATCAATCAATGGATCTTTATTTACAGAGGGTAACTAATAAACTTATGGCCTTCTTAAATATACAGTAATTGAAAATCTATTAAAAACTTATGTAAAATTATTTAAAACCTAATGGTAAATAAAAGTAAAAAATGCATGCAAGATTAGCTAAAATCTTGTCATTAATCTATTTTTTTGAAGTACTCTTCATATTTCAGGCCCCAGTGGTTTGAAGGCCAGATAACGTTATCTACCAGATTATCACTATCCAGCGGATAAGTGTTTGTTAACAAAGCAAGCCAGGCTGGATAGTGATTTATCCTGTGGATAGCATTATCCACTTTTTGAACAACCTGGGCCTGATGATTTAAATATATCATAAAATAGT
The DNA here is from genome assembly GCF_964199315.1 of Orbicella franksi. Classification (NCBI taxonomy): domain Eukaryota; kingdom Metazoa; phylum Cnidaria; class Anthozoa; order Scleractinia; family Merulinidae; genus Orbicella; species Orbicella franksi. Next base: position 23,745,949 of record NC_138150.1, on the reverse strand, counting down.
AAGTAAACCTACAAATGGTGGTCCCAATTATCCAGTTATTTCATTTAACGACCAGGCACCAGGCAAATTGACTAGCCTCAAGAATGATATTGTTTACCTGGTTTCAGGAGAATTCTTTTTTTCGAAAGAAATTCAGTTCAAAACATTTTGCCTCCCTGTGAAAAGCAGTTGCCTCCCAGCTTTACCCTTCATAAAACCCCTAGGCAACAGAAAATGGGGTACTGAAAAATGTTTGATTTATCTGGGTTATACGGTTAGAGTATTTTTTATTCTTTAAATTGAGTCTCATTTTTGATAATTTTTTCAGCTCTGGTTCTAGAAGAACTTCAGCTGCAGCAGCTGCCATGTCAAGGTGAATGGTTTAGTATGGAGATGTTTTCTTTTTATAGAGTTGATTAAATTAGAATGTTCAGCTCCAGAAAATATCCGTACTCCTCCCACAGAAGGGATTGGAATTTCCTAGGGGGTGGAAGGTTCTGTAGGATCAAAAAAGGTAAAGAAATGTATGAAGCTCAATCAGAATTTCCAGAGGGGTGAAACTTCCCTTCCCTGAGGGAGGTATGGATATTTTCTGGAACTAAACAATTTTGTTTCTTATAAAAATGTTATTTTGTAATAAATGTTTAACTGAAAAAGACTATTTAATCAAGTGATGGTAGGATAGTTGGTTTGACCCCCTCTCACTAAATCTCTTTCCATTTTGTCCATTCTTTGTTTTTGATGCTGCTCCTCAACATAACTGCGACAGGTTTAGTTAGAAAGAGTCTTGAAAAGTCTTTTAAATTTTTCTGGGATTCTGGTGTCTATGTTTAAAGGTATGTTACAATGAAAGAAGGACAGTGAGCTCCCCTAATAAAAGGGATTTTGCTTGTTTTGGGACTATTTTCAATATTGTTAGATTTAAGGTCGTTTAGGTCAATAGTGCAGATTAGTTAACACTAGACACTTCATGGATGTCATGTGACACCAAAGAATGCAAGTGTTCAATCTTTATTCTCTGTGACATATTTTTTTGGAATTTGTGTTGTATTTGTTAAAGGTGTTCCTAGAATGGAGTCTTTGCAGTAAGGCATCTTAAGTTTTACAATATTTGTTGTGATATGTCATTATAGGTATTAAAAGTAAGATTCTTAGTCAAACAGTGGTCATTTGAAAGAGATCTAGGGTCAAGACGATTGTCTGTCTCCATAATTTCTCAAGTCACTGATGTCTTGCTTAGTTAAAATTTGCTTCTAACTGGGTATTCATTGCCTCTCTGTTTGTCCACAGTCATAATATGCATCTTTTTAAATGTCACTCGGAGAACCCCAGCCGACATAACAGTTTTGATGATCTGATCGGTGATAGAGCACTATCAGACAGTGAAACCGGAACATCGATGTTTCTTCTGACAGAGGTTTGAGGTTTTCTTGTGGTTTTGGTGTCCTATTCAGTTTTTATGTAGCATGTTGGCAAGTGTAGCCAACTTATACTTGTAATTTCACACCATTTTATTTCAATTTGTTCCCTTTACTTTTTAGCTAAAGAGGTTATCATCCCAAGTATCGCTGTTACAGGAAGATCATGCGATGCAAACAGATAAACAATATAAAATACGAGAAGAAAACAAATTGTTATGTTCAAGGTAGGCAGACTGCTTGACATCTGATTTCTCCTAATAGTTACAACTTGTACAGTGCAGACTCGCTAACTGTGACTGAAGAGTGGTTAGTTTTATGCCAATGTATTACATCCAGATGACTTTTTTTATTTGTCAATAATTTTGGCTTCTCTGAACTCAGGCAAGTCATTTTCTAAAAAAAAATGTTGAAGGAATCTTGGCTTGTGAGGGTACTTGTGTAGGAAATATTTTTTGTGTTTATGTATTGGTCTCTTAAAATTAAATTAGTTTTAAAAACACATCAGCAACATCAAGAAGTCTAATTGCTTAATTGTAGTATTTTGGTTGCAAGTTTCTATACACAACCAGCAATAAGTATTGCAAAGCAGTGTTTACTACACATGGCATATGATGGTAATTTGGAATATTGGTTAATATCAAAAAGTGGACTGTAGAATGTACTCAACCGTTAATAAATTCACAAGCAGCTATATTAAGATATAACGTCGGCTTCGTTAAAAGGTATTTAAAGTCAATTCACATACCGTACATTATTGATAAATATAGCCACTGAGATATCCTTTTTGATTTCTCAATGTAACTGCTAACCTTGGCCCATCTTCATATTTGGTAGGTTCATCAGTTTTTTTTGTTTTTTTTTAATCAAAATCATTATGTCCTAGGCTTACAAAATTACCAGAAAGAAATAATCTTTTGATAGGTATTAGATTGTCAAAAATATGCTTGGTGTCAGGTTAAATGGTTGAAAGCAATGAAAATATCGCACTATCAAATAGAGCACTGTCAAGCGTTCAGACAGGTCACGAATAGAAAGAAGCAAACAATTCTCTGCACTGTTCAAACCAGATTCAAACAAGCAAAGAAAAGAAATGTTCTTGTTTTAAATTCTAAGCTTCATAAGAAGGCCTTTTTCTCTCTCTGATTTATTGTACTCTGTGTGCATGAATAGTATTGCATTAACCAGCAAGAAACTAAGCTAGGAAGTTGTTGAGTTTCTTAGCTGCCATTTTGTTGTACATGTGAGACTTTTTTGGCAATTTTTCTTCACAACAATCTTAATGATATTGTTATTATTGTTTTCACGTACTGTGTACATAGATGTACAATGAAGCACCTAATTTCTGTACGTCATTGTTACGTGTAAAAGAGCTTAGTAAGGAGAATTCAAACCTTGATGCTGGAATTGAATGGGTTTGGTAATAATTTCCTGCATAAAAGAATTTTCAAGGCATGGATTATATTAATGAATATTCTAGTTTCTTGCTAACCAAATGAATACACACTTTAATGTTTTCCACATAATAAAAATTTCTTACTTAAGTTAGTTTCAGCTTTGCCTGATTTGGTTTTGTTTGTGTTTTTTTCTTTCATTTGAAAGAAGGTTTTTATTCTTGATTTTAGAAGACTTCCTGCTGGTTTCATGAACAATATCCTGAAGGCTTGTTTATTCAAATGGGCCACTGCCTGTCCTTACCTACGTCAAGCCTTTTAGCTGTTGCATGAATAATTAACTTTCATTTCAAGTGACATCTGCCCCATATTTGCATATAATTTAGGCAGACTGAAATTCATTTCCTTGTTTTGAATAAATTGGTTGAAACCAATACAGAAAGACACGTTTTTGGTCAGGGAGTGATTTGTAGTTGGTTTCTGGTTCTAATTTTCGCAGGTGAGTCAGTTCTTGTTTTCATTATTAGCAGGATGCTTTAATAAACTGAAAAAATATTGTTTTGAGTTAGGGGACACATTGTCAGGTGAAAGATAGCTCTGTGAAAATACTGCTTCATGTCACATATTCCTTTGACTCATAGAACTTGTTCATGATATTTTTGTAGCTGTTTTTATTGTTGAATTAGCAACATAAACTGGGGCTTAATTTTTGAAATCTCAAGTTCTAACACAGTTTTTCCAAGCCCAGTTGCTTTAAGTTGCCTTTATCCTTTTTCTTGCATGAGATCCATTCATGGTAAAAGATCTGTCTTCTACAGACTTCAGTCTACATGTAACAGAATATATAATTTTGTAAGAAAAACTTTATTTTATTATTACCTGCTATTTCTTACTCTCAGAGGTAAAGTCAGGGTTCATTTCTTTCATTATAAATGAGTGAATAAAGCAGTGATAAGGGAATAATAATTGTCATGTGTGATATTAATATTTTTCTATTCAGTCTTGGTTAGAACCTGATATTTTGGCCACCAAAAACATTGATGTTGTCTTAAATTGTGCAATAACTTGATAGGATCGGCATCCTGCCATGTTATATGAGCAGTTGGCTTGATAAAGAACTATAGGAGCTACCCAGTGGACATTTGTGGGGGTTACAAAATTGGTATAAAATGTTTTGTGAATCTATAATAGGTATATACACACAGGCAATATTACTGACCAAATTTAGTCATGTTTTATGTAAAAAGGTGGACTGATATTTGCCTGTGAACTACAAAAAATAATTTTGTTTAGTTAATTCTTTGGAGGTCATTCTGCCATCACATCTTCTAATCTTAAGTGATGAAAGTATAAAGTTGATTGGGATTCCATAGGCTTGTGCTTGTGTATTTCTGTTTCTAATGATTATTCATTTTATTCGTTTTAAAAAAAGATCAAGCATAGATTTTGAAAAATTGTTTCTCTAGAATATTCTTTAATAGTGTAATATTGTAAGGGACGTGTTTACTAAGCCATTTTAGTTTTCACTAGTCATGAATTTTATTATACAGGACAAAATGGCCAGGATGTATTTTCTTATTGTGTCAGTCCTGTGATTGAACACAACATCATTACATCTGAGCGATTGCCTACTCATCTGGCACATAGTCTACGCTAGCATGAAGGCATCAGTCTTTTATAAAGACACTTCTAAAGTATTCTGGAGACTTTATTTTTCAACTAGTCTACAAACCCAAATTTTCTTCATGTATAACTGAATAGTCAATGAGTTACAGCTGAGTTGTTTACTGCTCATAAAAATAGTCTAAAATGTTTTTATCGGTAATTTATCTTTTTAACAACTTTAAGTTGGTAAAGGCAATTTAACCACCGTTAATTGCAAGTTTTGGAGCTGACATTTTAAATGATGGTGGTTCGTCAGAGTATAGAGTTACAGGCGGGGTAACACTTAAAATTTCAGTTTCAGAAATTACATGTAACTTCAGCAGTTAATTTACCTTTATCAAATTCAAGTTGATTTTCACTTGTCCACCGATGTAGCCCAACAGCTTTTTTAGAAAGTAATATCTCTGTTAAATCTTTTAATATCTTCTAGACACTGAAATGCAGTCCCAATCGTCAATTTTATATGTTTTAAGGTAGAAATCAAGAATCATTTTCCATTCAAAGCAGCGTGTCCAAAATGGTGTTCTGTCCATGAAAAAGACAGGAATAGGAGATTCACAGATTTCCAGTAGAACACAGTCCAAGTGTCTGCTGAAATCTGTTAACCATCAGAAACTGAATATCCCACATTAAAATCCATCAAATATTTTTGCGTGCATGCAATTGGTCTTAAGTCATCTCATGACTGAATATGCCCCAGCTAAAACTGGGGAATATCCAAGTGATATTCCCCAATCTTCAAATGATCTGGTGTCTTGCAAAAAATATTTGAGCAATAATAAACACAATAGCCTTCATTTGGCTGGAAAATATGCTCAGATATTTTTTCCTTTAGACATTATCTGTTCCTCAAAGCTCACAGTTTGCTTGTTGGAACAGATAATGTCCGCAGACAAATATCACAGCATATTTTTTGAGAAATGGAGGTTATTGTTTATAGAAAGTACCTGTAAATTTGACAGCTCCAGGATAAGGAATCCTGAATAATACATATATTAAGTGGGTCTCCCAGAAATTATATTCATAGTCAAGGCTGCAAATAATTTTTGTCTACAGGCAGGTCATTTGTCAGGCCAGGACCATTTTTGACTAGACAAGAAGCCTGTCTGGTCGGACAAAAAAAATAAGGATGTAGAAATTGAATGTTAAAGAGATTGGTCTATTTGACACATTTCAACATCTTAATTGGACAAACTCAGATGATGTGAAAATTTAAACTACGTAAAATATCATTGAGTCTGTTTTTTGAGGAGAATCAGATCCACTTGGTTTCATTTTTATGGGTGTTCTGGAGCTTAGTATAATGTAAAATATTTATATTCTTTGAAATGGAGTGTTTACAATTTCTGACATGACACATGGTTTGAAAGGCATTGAGGATGATAAATAATACTTTCGACAATCACCTTCAAGATGCAGTGAGATAAATACATAACTACAGTCCGCATTTGTGTTTGTTCACTAATTGAAGTCAGGTGCCTGCAGTTTATCATAAAAACTGCTTTGCTGTGGTAAAAGTGTTGCAAAAAATCAGTGAAAAACTGAAGAAAACATGGTGTTGGCCTGTTCAAGAGTCGGGATGTAACACACTGTACAAATTAAACATGAGACAACCTTTTTGCATAATATTGTGGATCAAATAATGTAATAATAGAATGAAACAAGTCCTAGTTTGGGCTACAAACCCCAAGGAAAATAATTTTTTCATTTTATATATGAGACATGCATGGTCACAGTGTCCGACCAGGGCAAGCTTTCGCGGGTTAAAACTGAAATTTACCAACATCTGTCCGATGACTGGCTATTATTTGCAGGCCTGATAGTAATTTATTTTTTATCACCAAGTCTTTAATATTAGACTGTCTTAATTGGTGGTTTCTTTTTCAGGATAAATGCACTAGAAGAACAGATTGAAAGCCAAAAAGTAACAACAGGAAAACAAGTAGAAGAAGAAAGTTTTAAATATAAATTGGCCTTGGTATGTTTTTGTTCATTTGATGGCAGTAATACTTATTAGATTCTCTGCCACAGAGGTACAGGTATCTATCACTTACATGCTTAGCTGATAGGCTACAGAAAGTTATGATTATTTGCCGAAGGAACCACCACTTGGCCCGAGCTAGTAATTCAAACATTTACATTTTTGTCCTCCTCTTTCTACAAAATACGTGGGTTCTCAAGTAACTTGCACACTTTTCTGATTAAAAAATGACTTTCCAAGTAAAGAAAGACCATTGTTGTTTGCTAAGGAGGAAAAACACCAAGCACTTGCTCATCCACTCTGCTCCCGTGAGTGGAGCATAAGGCCACAAAAAACACCAAAAATGTGCCCATATGTGCCCCAAAAAGGGGGCAGATATGGGCAAAATTGGAAAAGATTGAAATATAATATTGCATTTGGGTAAACATTTCTCAAGTTTAGGGCAATTTTGTGTAATTTAAGTGTCTTTTATAAAGTTCAAAAATCATCTTTGTTCATTTTATACAGGAAGCTGTGATTTTACCCATATAAGACTGTTACTCTGCCAATATTTCATGTTTAGTGGTTTCAACTAATGAAAATTGGTTTTATTTCCTTCCTGGTAATAATAAACCAAAACTTACCCAAGTATGGATTAAGATTGAGACAAAGACAAAGACAAAGTTGAAAAATGTAGACTCATTGTTTCAAAAACAGATTATTCAAGACTTAGATCTTATATCTCATGGGCTATGATGATCGTGTCTTAAAACATAGATTGTATTTGGTCAATTTTCTTTCTCAGAACAAATTAGAAAGAGAAAATGAGGAATCTTTAGAAGCACTTAACAGAAAGTAAGTATCATAATCATTTAATATTGTTTTCTCTCCCATGTACTTTAAATTAGCTGTTAAGGTGGGGAGTCTCATTTAGTTTTCTTGTGATTAATTTAGAGAGGGCCAACATTAATAATGCTGAGAAAATACTGTTGGATCTCCCAGGTCCCCATTTATATTGCTATTGATGTAATGTTTCTTCATTTTATTACTGTTCTGGCTTAGATTACTTCAAGCTGAAGAGGAAATAGAAAATCTTAAAAAAGTGGAGCCTTTGTTGAGAAAAGAGCTTGACACATGTCAAGAGGTCAGTCCCATTGTATTAGATTAGGATGAGGCATCACACTGTTACATGTAGTTACAATGTAGCACAAGGCATTGTAAGTTAGTGTGATACTCTGTACATTAGCGTGAGGTACTGTACGTTACTGTGTGATGCCTCACCAGCTTGGCTAACTCAATAAAGGTAAAGTAGTTACTTTGATTCTTGAGATTAACAATCATACTGCATTGGCTTTTTAAGCTATTGGATCTTGTGAAGCATCAGATAACCAGGCTACCTAGATAAACAATACGGTTAAAAAATTTAAACTCCAGAACAAACTAGAACACAGTGGAATCCCTACTTATCAAGCCACATAATGGAAAGACCTGAGAAATAGGGAAGTTCAAAAAGTCTAGGCTAAATTTCTTCTGACTTCTTTTGCTAAGGGAGCAAAATATTGTTGTGAGTAATCAGATATAAACCTTTGGGACTCAACTGTAAGCTTGTCTACTCTATGGACCATTAGTAGCACACACCACATGTACACACAGCCACAGCCACAGCTTGCCATTAGAAACTAGATGCAGTTTTAATTCCTCTTTGGCAGCCATACATTGTAGTTGTAAAGAACAATGTGCTAACAAATAGGGCATGTTTTATTGCTTATTTTACAGGAGAAAAGAAGGCTTGTCAAACAAGTCGATAGCCTCGAGCTTGCACTTCAGATCAAAGCAGATGAAGTGGCTGAACTTAAAGCAAAGCTTGAAGTTGAAATAAAGGGACGGCTAGAAGAACAACATCACCATGAACAGGTCTGGGAAAAAAAAATTATATGCACAGTTTGTTGAATATAGTGGTATCCAGTACTTATATATATCTGCTGTAATTAAGTTTAAATTTGGCATCAGAAGAAACTTCAGCTTGGTAAACAAAACATGGTCGCTCGATACCTTTCTCATTGTGTCATGAATATTCACCATAAGAATAGGTAGTAGTGGTAGGAACAATCAGCATCCAGAGTGTTTCCATGACACACCTCTCCATGAGCCACTCTGGATTTACACATTTGAGCCCTTAGCCCTCTCCTATAGATAGCAAAATACACTCCAACATGGGGTTTTTGGAGAGGGGCAATGAAATTCAAATACAATACACAGAAGTACATGTATGTCTACTCTGGAAACAGGCAAAACAAAGTCCATTGTCAGAGAACAGAGTCCATTTTCTGTAAAGAAAAGAAAAAATGCTATCCGCTTCCTGTTTTTCCCCTTCTACATTCTCTTCTCTCATATAATATCCATCAGTGTGCTTTTCATTAAAGCATTTGCACATGCTATACATGAGTTTCCTCCATTCAGGCCGGTTGTCTACAGTTTTTCTCCAGTGGTATCAATGATGCTCACAGAATCGATCTGGAAAAAAAGAAGACTGTTTCCAATTTTTATATGTCCAGAGATGCCATCATCTTTTCTTTAAAATTCTTGTCTTTGTTTTCTGGAACAATTAATTAGCTTTGTTGTAATGGTAAAAATGTTCTTTTTATTCTGGTATTTCCCCTGACAGTATTGTGTATGGCAACTGTCCCATGCCTATTTGCACTTTATTGAGATTTTTGTTTGTGCATGTTGATACATGTAATGTTAATATCTAGTACTTATTTTTCTTGTTGGATTCTTTAGGAGCTTGCTTTGGCTTCTGAGCAAATGGTTGAACTGGAAAAATACAAGTATGAAGTAGACCTGAAACTTAAAGATCATCACAGCATGGAACAACAAAAAACCGACTTAGAGAGACATGTGCAGTCACTAATAAAGGTAAGTCTAGTCAAATCAAGTTTGACAGACTGTCATATGTACATACTGTAAGTGCAAGGCTGTCAACACATTCTGAATGAAGCTGGGAAATGGAATCAAAATTTTATACATATGCCAGGCCTAGGGTATTTTTAAAGCTGATTAATCCCAAATTGAGGTGTAATAGTTTTTTGAGATTCCACCTTCTCTTGTTTGAAGGGGGCAGCCCTTTCAGTTCGACCAAAAATTGTGGTTTGAATTTCCCCAATTTGTAGTGGCAAATGAAACAGGATTTTCTGGAATTTCCAGAAAAGAGGGGACAACCTTGTAAGGTTCACCCAAATGTTTGGGCCTCAAAGGTTTGTGCAGCCTAAAAGTCTACAAGAGTTTGACAGAAGAATGTGCAAGAGATGTTAGAGAACATGTTGTGCTAAATCAAATTGTGAGCCAATAAACTGCATGTAGGTGGATAACAATTTATTACTCAGGGAATCATGGTGGTTGTATTCATCATCTTGGACTGAATATTTGCTTTGAAGAATACAACTACCATGATTCCCCGAAGGCACATCTCATACGCATGAATGTTGATGCTATGCTTTAATGAGTCTGTTTTTGTTTTAGGAAAACTTGAGCTTAAAAAACTCAAAAGAAGAGCTGAATGTTCAGCTGCATCAGGATGGTTACTTTGGTGCTGGTCAGGTAAGGATAGATGAAGTACTGGTTGTTCTATTTTTTCCTTAAGAAATAAAAAACATGTGCTGTGTTTCTAACAAGTTATAGAAACACAAGTGGAAGTTTGGGTAAACAAGAAATGCTGTGGAAACACGGGCCGAACCACAAGCCGCAGGCGAGTGTTTCCACAGCTTTTTCGAGTTCTCCCAAACTTTCACAAGTGTTTCTACAACTTGATAGAAACACAAAGAACATGTTTTCTATTTTTTTTAGAAAACACCGTGAAGAAATAAAGGAAAAAACTTGTTAACTTTGATTATCAAAGTGTAAATTCTCTTTGCTCACGCCATCATTGCGGCTCGTGGTAGTTCTGTGTTTCTATCAAGTTATAGAAACATGATTTTTAACCAATCAGCACATATATTTTCTTAGGGCTGTTTTCTGATTAAGTGTAGAAGCAGAATAACGTAATTTACAGTTATGTGCTTAATTGGTGATCAGGATTTGAGTAGAAGCAAGGCTCAAGTTGACTTTGTTATGATGCAAACATTGGAAATTTTCAGATTTAAATTATGCTGTTATCATGCAAAATAGATTCTAATCTCTCTCACAAGTTCAATCCAGACCTTGCTTTCTCGTAGAGGCATGGTTCCATTTAATGTTGGTCTAATAATTGTTGAGGAATTTTTTCATAACAAGAAATTTTATATCCGGTGTCCAGAATTCCAACTGCAATATTCCAAAAACAGTTTAAGGGTGTATTTGTACTCAACAAGACTCATATTTTTAAATCCAACAGCAAGGGTCACTGGCCGATGAACTTGTTACAGCTGACAAAGAAAAGATTATCAGTACTCTTAGAGACCAAGAAGAGGAGAACAGGAGACTAAGAGGCTACTTAGATGGACTGTTAATGATGATTATGGAACACAATCCTGCACTTCTTGAGCTTCAATAACACCATCTGATCTGTTCGTCCCCTACCCACCCATCCCTGTACATCTTTATTGACATACAAACATCCTGGCAAATTAGATGGTAGATTTTATATGCATACGCAGGCAGTAAATTACAATCATTTTTTAGGATTTTTTTACCAAGAATGCAGCTACATGTTTTTCTAATTACAGTCTTGGTCTCTGTTTAGAAATCATGCACTTTAATTTAGTTGACTGTGTGACATGCGGTCTAACTTCTGTTTTAGGTGTAGGAAACATCCTACATTCTGTTATTCATTTACAGGCTAAAGCCATTAAAGACCTGTAAAATTACAGAGAAAAAGTAAACTTGTATCCAGTTAAAGTAGACATTATTTTCAGTTGGGGAAAAATTGGGCACGCACTTATTTCCTCAACCAAAAATCACAGTGTCTAAAGAAAAAGCGAGTCAAACAAAGAGAATTTTGTTCTCATTTCAAACTTTTTTTCATTTTCATATTAGGAAAATATTACAAAGCAGAGATTGTTAATCGTACATTGATGTTTGTGAACCTGGAAACAACTTCCCCCCCTGCCCCACCCAGAAAAAAAAACCTCAGTGCATTTTGTGATCTACCACTTCAGTTAGCAAGTGGACAATTTTTTAATGTTTGAACAATTAAATTATTTGATAGCTGTAGTGTAGTGTAAATACCAGCGTTCTAGATGGAAAAAATATATGAATAAGTTGATTGTTGAGAGTGCCACAGAGAAAATGGAATTGACAATGTATCTTTGAATGATTTGGAAAGACCCATTGATAAGACATGGTCTAAAACTTGGAACACTGATGAAAAAGCTGACACTAAACTGCCAACTACTTACCTATACTGTGCTTAAATACCATAACAAATTATTTTTTTAGGCAATGACGATTTCACTATAAAGGTATACAGTGTCGTTCCCAGATCTCCAGATCACCTTGGTCAGTTAGCAGCCATGGTGATGGAGTGGGGAATCTTCTCTTGGAATGAGATTGTATACTGTATGTGAATTCACATTTTGTTACTTTTTTACACTGCTTGAAAAATGCAGAGATTTTCTGAGCGACAAGAGAGTATTGTTGAAAGTATAAAAAAGGTTAACAGTCAATTACTGATGAAATTAAAGCACGGTCCCTTCTAGCGACACAAGGATAAGCTTGTGTGATAGTGGACACAGCTGCTGCATAACCTTGTGTTCTTTCTATGTTTTTACTTATGTCGCTGTTATTTCTGGTGGGGAATAACAGCAACGAAAGAAGAACGCAAGATTTTAATGTTTTTTAAGCTTATGTTCATGTTGTGGCCTTCCCTACAGGTGCAAAAGATACTTCATGCTTTTGCTTATGCTTATGCTTGCGTCTCAGTTGGTGACCAGGCTTAGTTGCCTGTTAATGTAACAAATAAGGGCATGTTTTGATGATGCTCAATTCTCCTGGAGTGCCATCAATGTGGTTCTTGTTTTAAATCCCTGTGTCTGACCATTCAGTTTAAAGTTATTGAGTGGTTCTTTCGTGTGATACTGTTTGGCCTGAAACATTTGGCAAAAAGAGAAATGGTGATTATTTGATTACTTTGGCACTATAGGGAGTAAATGTGTTCAATAGAAAATGAATGTAAGTTTTTTAGTGAGTTATTAAAAATTTGTAAACTCTATGTAAGAATAATTAGATGCCTTGTAAATTAGCAGAGCAGTCAATAACTGTTCCGAAATGTTATCGATAATGTATTTTTAATATGAGGATTTTGTAAATAATATGTTAATCAACCAATGATACTGTATTGTGTAGAAAGATTGAAAAATATTGTACAAAGTAACTTTGGACGACAATGAAGTTTTTAAGGAATTTAAAGTTTCATGTGTTCTTTGTTTGTTGATGGATTCCAGGGTAGCTGACTCGTATGTAGTTGTAGAGGTGGTCTGGACTCAGGGCGATTCGAGTGTACCTGATGTGATGTGCTGGGGTGATTATTATCATGCGTTCTGTGTTAGTACAGGGAGCTCGAGACTGTACCTCGAACCACATGTACTGACCTTCAAACCTCACTTTGAGAAGAACATGTGCACGGATTTGTCATTTCCCTTTCCTTTATTATCACTATTTTTTTAGTTCAGTTTTGGCGTTGTGTAAATATAACTTACTTTTTGAAGGAAAAAAATGAATACATTTACAGGTTATGCGCGCGAGTGTCGCGCGAGTTGTGCACGGACTTGCCGCTAACTAATTCCCATTCTCCTCGCGGCTTCGCGTCATCGCTCGTCATCGCTCGGTAAAGACGGGGTCGAGTGCGAGAATACCGCGTCAATGACGCGTGGAGGCCCCGCGGCAAGAACGCGGGAAACGGGTGAATACTTTCAGGCGGTACTGTACTGACCTTCAAACCTCACTTTGAGAAGAACATGTGCACGGATTTGTGATTTCCCTTTCCTTCATTTTTACTATTTTTTAGTTAAGTTTTGGCGTTGTGTCAAAATAACTTACTTTTTGAAGGGAAAATGAAAACATTTACAGGTTATGCGCGCGAGTGTCGCGCGAGTTGTGCACGGACTTGCCGCTAACTAATTTCCATTCTCCTCGCGGCTTCGCGTCATCGCTCGAGCGGCCGCTAAAGAGCGAAAATCTCGCCAGCTTCACAAACTAAAACATTAAACATCAGGGGCCTGATACAAAGTAATCAAAAAGGAAAGAAAAGCCCTCCTGTTTAACATTTTATAAGTCATACTGTACGGCAAGCCGCTATGGATTTGATGGTTTCTCCCTCTCTCGTCATCATTCTTCTCGCAGCCTCGCTGCTCGTTCCGCGCCACAAAAACCCACCGCTACGCAGTATAATACCCTCCGGTATACTCTCATATTCCTTCCTCTGAAATGTGGTTAGGCTGTTAATCTTGTTTATCGCAATCCTAGTGCTGTATTTTCGTTTGTGCTCCCTAGAGTAGTTTCGTCTTCAAAACAATCACCGTGTTTCAAAACACCTCAAGGTTTTTTTACGGGTACATCGACGGGAAAATAACTCAAACTCTATGAAACCATTACGTATGTCAAACAACTAGAGTTCGCTCCCCAAAGGAGAGTTTTGGAGCTACTTAAAAGTGTCATACTGTACTTAAATGAATGCTATACCTGTTTCGCACCCAATCCAGTTCGCTGGCACCCTGGTTCGCACCCCTGAACTCATTATAAACTTTCTATTTCGAGTTCACCTTCACCTTCAAATGGATTAAAGAACGAGAAATAAAAATGTTTTGTGTGATTCGGTTTTATCGTTATGCCCACAATGTTGTCAGAGAGATAAATTTTGGTACCTTGGTGGGTGCGAACTCGCTTTGGTGCCAAAACTCCAGCTACCCCGTAAATAATTCGGACGCTTACAATTTGGACGGCTAGAAATTCAGGACGGTTTTATTTTCAGACACCTTTTATATACGAAATTAATATCGTCCGAACTTTCTTGCAAGTAATTTTTTTGCAGGTATCGCGTAGCGCGTCCGGGTCGACATGAATAGCGGATTTTTTGTGAAGGGGAAATGCATGAAGGGAAGTCTGCCAGCGGGGCAGTTATTAGTTTAGGCGAGAGAAGGTAGGATGTCGCCAAATGCCGACAAATTTTGGAGACCAGTTGGAAAAGCTTGCTAATGCAACTAATGAAATAACCCAATTCTCGCTTAAATTCTCCCAAATTTAAGTCCATTCGTGGTACGTTATAACCCCTCTTCCTGCAGATAAGTCCGTGCGTTTATATTTATTAGCCAATGCCTTGAGTAGAGCTTGTTTTATGTTATGACATTAGAGTATACTTAAACATGTTCTGACGTTAATTTAACGACTGTTGAACTCGCTTTTTTCGCATCTTTTTGTTTTAGTGTTTCACAATGAAGGAAATTTTGTATGTAACAAACATATTTGACGTACATCTTTCTAAATACATGTATGAATCCAAACATTTTGAAAGGTACCTTCCCCCTGCCCATCCACCCCTCCCCCACTACCCCACCCAAGTCACGGTCATTTAAAGGAGCTCAGTCACGGTATTTTGAGTTTTTTGGCCACGTACAAAAATACCTTTACATTGGAGGAAACCTCAAAATAGTGGCTTACTAAGATAGAAAAACCCCAAAGAGATAACAACAAAAGCATAAAGGAACAAGGATGGTTAAAGATGGAGAAGACTAACACGGATTGCAAACGACGAACTTGAAAAGTTTAGGCTAATATGTTTCAAGATGCGCAAATCGTGACTTAGCTACTTTATGGGAGATTCTTGCAAAAAAAAAGAAAAGAAAAAGCGATGATACATGTCAATGAAATAATACATTCTACGGTACAGCAATAAAAATCACCTGGATAAGTAATCATCTGTTTACAGTTGTTAAAAGTTTAACCATCACGATGCCTTTCATGACTCATTTGTTTTGACCGAAGTTTATGATGCATAATTAATTTCTCGTTTTTAAAATAATCTGATTTTGTGACTTAAAAAAGGTATCTTCTCTCGCTTGTGTGAGTTCTTTGCTGTCCAGTGCAAAGATTATTTTTTAACCGTCCGTTTTTTTTCCAATAGTTTCCATTCCTCCACTCAGATTAGTACAGTGTCGAGGGCCTGGATGGAGTTTGCCTGATAGATGTGAATCGGCCATATTCGTATTCTCGGTACTGGACTGGAACTAGCTTACACTGCAGGCTCGTGCGGGAGAATATCACAAAAAGGGATAAATGCTATTCGAATTGGAAAAAGACTCCCCACGTTAGCCTCAATTGCAAACTAGTTCCAGTCCAATACCGAGGATACGAATATTGTCTATTGGCCAACATTTTAAGGTCATTCCGCTGAAATAGAACCTGCACCGAGATTTTTGTGAAATTTTGCCTATCGATTGTTTATATTACATGAACTTAAATTTTGAAATAAAAATGGTGTCCCCATGTTCGTTTAGGAGCAAAAGCACCTTGTTGATACCATATAAATCCTTATAACAGCACCATGATTGTAATTACAATTGCTTGCTAAATTCTCGTTTCCGACGATTGCTTTTCGTTCTACACTGAGAATTGGTCCATATTTATTTTACACAGAGAAATTTATTGCTCAATTCAAAACAACAGGAAAAAATGATAGGTCACCATACTCGTTTGCGAGAAAATGACGATTTACCTCTATGGCGAGGTCCAGCTGTAAAGAAAAAGCCGCCATTTTTTAATGCGCGCGCGCTAATCACGCGTGAAATTATGCGCAGTGGGGATGCGCAATGCAATACTGGGAATGACCTTAACTGTCAGCGGGGAAATGAGGCGTTTTTGAACTGATAGCTCAGAATAAGGCTAAATTTCAAACTGGTAGCTGAAGACTTGCCAAGAATTTTACGACAAACTGAGATTCCAGCGACATCATCCAGGCCCTTAGTTTTTGCTGTTCGATAAAATAATGCGCTGCTAGTTTTTGCAATCTCCAAAAATCACAACAAGTTACCATTTCCAAAGATATTCTGAGGATCCACTGCCTGCTTGACACCTCGTAACATATCGATACCCACATCGGAAATGGTTTGACGAAGCCACTTCTTCCTCAGTTTACCAACACCGTGATGATGAGACAAGCTTCCACCATTGGCAAGAACTTCATCTCGAGCAGCACTCTCTACTTTATCATACAACTCCAGCGGATTGGCGAGCCCGTGATAATTGAAGCCAAAATAGAAATACACGCATGCGCCGGCGTCGTAGGTCTGGGTCACGCGGCACGTGGCCAAGGGAGGGTACTTGATCCCAAGCTCCGCGCATTTTCGCTTCAGCGCTTCTTTCACGTTGCGACACAGATCTGTGACTCGGTCCCAAGGCACGGATGTCTCAAACGACTCGGCGAGGAAATGATGCTGAAAGCCAAGGTCCCTGAGGTAGGCGATTACAAAGGTCAGCATATATCCTCTCTGGCCATTCTCTTCACCAGCTGGGATCCCACGAAACTGAGAGGCAATTTCGTAAATTCTCCTTTGTTGATCGGCTACTTGCTGCTTGTCCCCTTCAAACAGTAGGGTGGCCACCGCTATCTGGTGAGGGTCGAAGCCTTTAAACTTGGTCAGGTAGACAGCTTTTAAACCATCAATGAACGACTTGAAATACGATCCGCCCTCAGGTTTTAAAGCTTGCCCAAATACGAACTGTTCATTATCTATCAAGCGAATTGATGCTGGAGCACAGCGCTGTTTGGCAATCTCTCTCACACAGGCAACTCCGATATCAAACGTTGGGAACACTACGGAACCATACACCTTACACTGGGGCAGCGGACGTATTCGCAGGCTCACTTCGGTGACCACTCCCAGCATTCCCTCCGAGCCTAGAATGAAGTGGTGGATATCCGGGCCTGTGGACATCCGGGGAACTTGGCAGCTTTTCTCCACGGTCCCTCGTGGCGTCACCATACGCACGCGCACTAGAATGTCTTCAATGTTGCCATAGATGTTCTTCTTCATACCGGAGGCACGTGTAGCTACCCAGCCTCCCAGAGAGCTGAACTCCAGTGAGTCAGGCTCGTGTCCAATACAGAGGCCCCTGGCATTCATCTGAAAAAGACGAACCGTCAAAGTATTAACTGTTATAGCCCCAGAGATCACCAGTCTCCCCCCAAAAAAGGGAGCAAAATAAAGATGGGCGTTACCTTGCATGATAAAGGAACAGAGAGAGAGACAAGACGGTTCTTTCCTTGCTCTAAGAAGGGTCAGACGTAACAAACCGATGAGGTTAGTTATGTCTGGTAAGGAAGTGCAAAAATTCTTCAGGAGAAAAAAAGATTCATTGAAAAAAATTATGTCAGGGCTGAAGCTAACGCAGGGGCAACGGGGGGCACTTTGTTTCTTAACATGCTTATCACAATTCCAAAATTTAAAAAAATGGGTTTCACCAAGCTTTTTTTTGTCATGATCATACTAATTTTTAAAAATCATAACAGAAGTTCTGACTAGCGTGTTCAAACTTACTTAAAATACTAATACTACTTGGATAAAAAAGGTAGCTAAAACTACATATTACTGACCTGTCTTTCCAGTTCTTGCCCAATAATTCCTGCCTCAATATGAGCCACTAAGTTTTCCTCATCAACCCAAAGAATCTTTTTCATCTCTGTCATGTCTAAGGATACAATCATTCTCTTCTCTGCAACTGGACATTCAAGTGCATTGGACACACTGGTACCACCCCCAAAAGGAATAATGCAGACATTATGCTCCACCGCCAGTCGAACAATTTCCTCCACATCCTTGTGACAGCTCGGCCATATGACAATATCAGGAATCCTGTGGAGCATACCATGGCGCAGCTCAAATATCTCATGACAAGTGTGCCCGTGACCATGAAAGAGCCTTACATGGGGATCCAGAGTAAACTGCACTGCTGTTTCTTTGATACGGTCCAGGAATGGTTGGTTTAGCTGCGCACTTGGTATAGTGCTTGGATCAGGGAGAGGCTTGGATGGAGAAGTAATACTTACATCAGCATGGCACTCTTTTGTAAACCACTGCACTAATTTCGGGAAAGAGTGTCCTCCAAGTATATAACGAGAACCCGTGAACTGAGCCTGCCCATCCTTGATTAGAAACTGCGAATCACTGTACCCCCAGCCATTCCACTTGAGAATATCCTGTCTGCCAGGATTCTTGTTTCCAGACTCTGGTTTTGCTTCTGGTGATATGCCTGCACAATTTTGTGTGGACGCAGTTGTTTGATTAGACTCATCCAAGTGGCCTGCTATTATTTTAAGTCTCCTATTGCTACTCATCTTGTACTAGGTTGTTGATGATATTCTGTGTAAAAAGTAGAAATTGAAATTTAACTCTCTTTTTAGAGCAGTTTACCAAAGAAGGGAGGTAGGTAAAGTCTGCATACAAGCCTAGAGACCCATCAGGCTGGAGCTTATCCTGGTTTCTGTAGCATGAGGCAGCTCCCCTCAGCGTTAAATTCACTAGTACTCATTTATACACTTAGTGGAGAGAGGCACTATAAGAGTTAAGTGTATTCCCCAAGAACACAACACAATGTCAGGCTGGCCAGGGCTCAAAGCTGGACCTCTCAATCTGGAGACAAGCGCACTAACCATGAGGCCACCACGCTTTCCAAAGTAATTCACATTATTTTGCTTTGGTTTTGCATTATGCCGTCACACCATTGGTTTAAAAAACACCTGCCTCTTGGTCATCCATTCAAAAGTAAAACAAAACCCAGTTGTGACCAGGTCATGTGTGTTATCTTATCTGTCACGTCTGCAATTTGTATTTACTTTGCATTTTGATTTTTTCGCTGGATTATCTGAATCCTTTGTGATTGGCCAGAGTGATAACTTTGGTTTTCATTTTATGACACTCAATTGAAAACTGCTAAAAAAAATTATAAACAATTAAAAGAACTATACAATGTGCAGTGTTCTGCTGAGGACTAGAAACCCCTACCCTGTCACAGACCAATTATTGGTCTGTGACAGGGTAGGGGTGTATATTCTAATTTTTATTAGTATCATGCTCTCAGTTTGCCCAAGATGCACAGCATTGCACATAACCCTTTTGCCAACCTTTCTATACATAGCCTGAGAAAACATGAATCCTTCTATCCTCACTTCCAGCCGCAACTTCCAACAGAGATTAAAGGTAAAAATAACAATGATTATTATATGTAGCTTCACAGTTGAGATCTGTGTTCTTACTCTTACTACCAGACCACTGTACTGTTCAAATCTTAAATACCTCTCTTTGAGCTACAGGAAGTGGCATGCACTTGAAATCTAGTCCTAAACACATCATGAAAAATCATGGAAAGCATAATGATTTGATGTCAAAATGTTCAGGTTTAGCAGACCAGTTATGCAAACTGACTTTTGCACCCAAATTACAACACAGTTGTTATTGTGTTACTGACTTGTCAAAATGTTTTCAGTAAGTGGAAATTGTTGCTTGAGGGGAATTTATTTCGAATTCTACTCAGAGAATTTTACGACATCAACTATCATCTTCTATTGTTCACCACCAAATTTTCTCCACTTCTTATTGGTTTATAGTCTCCTTCACAGCCGTTATTAGGGTTGTCACATAATGCTTCTCCCCCATGTGACAGTGTTCATCGGCAGAGAGAGACTATCACATTTGCACATTTGCCCTCGATGCTTCACTTCTCAGGCAAATATTGGTTTAAAGAACATCAAATTTCCGAGGGGCAACGATCAGCCAATAGTTCCTCTAAAGAAACACTCTATTGATTGCTTAAATAGAAACTGAGAGCAGATAATCTTGCTGTTATTCAAACTCGAAACAGAAGGCCAAACAATATACAGAAAACCTCACCACAAAGTTACAAAACTCAAATCAAAATTCTCACTTATCCTGGGTTAGCTTAATCGGGCTTTGAAGAACCTGGCCCAGGAGCTCCACTTTTAAGCTTGGCTAAATCTATATATTATGATTCTTGAGCTGGCTTGTGGAAGAAATTTAGTAGTGAACTATAAAGCAAGAGGGTGTGTTTACATTACGGTTAGCCTAAATAGTGCTCCATTTAGCCTAAATAGCACTCAGGTTAGCCTAAATATCACTGACTTGAGAATGGCTAGCTCTCAACAATTGTACAGGTAACCCTTTTAGACACCCATTTTGTCATTTCGCCATTGCGTGTTTCAAACACACCCCAATAAAGACAATAGCGTGTTTATGTAAAGGTTTATGTCTGACGGTCCCCCCTTGGAAATGTGATGTTCTTCAAAGTAGCACATTTGCCCTTGATGCTTCGCTTCTCAGGCAAATATTGGTTTAAAGAACATCACATTTCCGCGGGACAACTATCAGCCGATTGTTCCTCGACAGAAACACCCTATTGATTGTTTAAATGGGAAACTGAGAGCGAATAATCCTGCTGTTAAATTCGTTTGTGGAAATAAAATTGTGTTAATTTACTGTTAGAGTATGTAAATATTGTACATGACTTCCAGCTAACGGGAAAAAAAGAATATTTAGACATCAAGATTAATTCCTTCTAGTTCCGATTAAAGCTGTGTGTATTCAACACAAAGGATTAAAGCTGTGTGTATTCAAAAATCGGGTTGATTTATTTTGTGTGGTGTGACATGTCTATTGTAGACAAAAGAAATCAACGCACTGTTTTTACGTTTAACGAGCATACCAAACACCGCAAAATGATAAAAACATCCTTGGAACATTTTACACCATTCCATACAGAAATAAGATATTGCAAATTCTGCAAATATCCCGAAATCAATAAGCTACGGTCCGTTGAAGTTGAATGATAAGCGCTGTCACGCAGGCCAAGCTACCTGCAAATTGCGCTCAATAGCCTCTTAGGATGACACCTAAAACAAGTACTAAGACATCTAATTGCTCCACAAAAACTCTCAAACTCACCTTTCTAAAAAGCGTTGAATCTCAAGCTTCGCGACAGCGAAAACGTGGTTTTATCAGGTGATCGAAAGGTGACCGATGATCAGGAGGCCATCGACCAAAAGATTTGCGAAACAAAACCGCGGTCAGCTGGGGCGAGAAAAAGAACACGTGCCATTTCCATGCTAGCGGGAGGACAAATATGGAGGAAGCGGCTTCGTCCAAGAAACAAAGCAAATGTCGCCCGTCACAGAATTCCCAAAAGATCGCCAAGGGACATGTACACGCCCTACAGTGTCTTAACAGAATGGAAGAGTTTAGAGCGAGCGAAATCCTTTGTGATGTTGCTCTGGAGAGTAGCGACGGAGCACTTTTCAAAGTGCACAAACTTGTTTTGGCTTCTTGTAGTTCATACTTTCAAGCAATGTTCACCAATGAAATGAGAGAATCGAAAGAGGAAAAAATCAAGATGGCCTTGGACTCGCATGTCTTGAAAGTTTTGGTCGAATTTGCGTACACGTGCAAGATGGAACTGAAATCTCTGGCTGATGTCAAAGCTGTGCTTGTGGCCGCGAACATGTTGTTGTTCTCCGGTGCGGAAACTATTTGCGTGGAATTTATCACGAAGAAAATCAACACCAGGAACTGTGTTGACATCATATCATTTGCAGAGGTGATATCAAGTGAGGAATTGTCAAGAAATGCGTTTGAATTCATGGAAAAAAATTTTGTGGAAATAAGCTCTCATAAAGGTACTGCAAAGGGTCTGGGTCGGGTGGGGGATTGGACGTGGAGGGGTGGACTGGGCTGGGATTTTTGTCCATTTTAAATGCTATAACTACCAAGTGTGACCCAAGGGTGCACGGGTCTAGTTGTAGAGGAGAGGTCTGTGAGAATGCATCTCTGAACAAGGCAACTGCGAATTATTATTTCTTCAGTTGGTGGGGTATAGGGGTGAGGGTTACACCCTCCTCACCTCCCCCCTCCTCCCTGGATCTGCTCTGCATTTCTCATCCCTCCACCATATGAGATCATTACTTAGTTTTTTAATTACAAAAATCTAACCCCAGTAGGTGGTGCAAAAATTGGGTGCCTATCACTACCACAGGCAGCATTTTCATCTAAACTCCTCTTACTTTGGCAAATTCCAAAATGCTCAAACCTCCACACACCCCCCCCCCCCGCCACTTGTTGCCCTTGGAATTCCACACTTCTCAAATTCCCCCCCCCCTCCACCCCTATCACCACCACCTTTCCAGCCATTCTCCACCTCAAGCCTTCAGAATTCCATAATCATTCAAACCCCTGTCAAGAATTGCGGCTTTTTCGATTTGAAAAGCCCACTACCTTTTTTTTATTAAATCATTAAACTAGCCTACAATCTAGTACATGAAACTCTGTTGCTTTGTTTGCCTTTTATTTGATCTCAGTCTGAAGGGTAAGCCAGGTTCCAAGGAAACAAAATCCAAGGGCATGAAAGGAAAGGGGAGTGTTTATTGGACTGGATTCTGAAAGCATTGCTACCCGTGTTATGGCTATGGCTATTTTCTGGAACCACAGGAGATACAAGTAGAGCTGTGGTTTAACAGTACGATTTGGAGATAAATCTGAAAACAAACACCTTTTTCAACCCTCAAAACATAACTGAAATAATTAAGGCTATGTTACTGTTGCACATTTATCCCTGCAAACTTATGACCAGAGAAATTACTAGAATTGACAATTTTAAGTCCAGAAAATTGCTTTCCCCTCTCTCATTTTTATCCTTGAGTGTGCCCTTAGCTTAGTGATCAATGCTGGCCAATGCATGGCAAGTGTATGATCATGGAATGTTAATTGAAATTGAGGGTTCAAAATATTCTGGGAAATGCAGACAGCCTCTGACCACTTTTGGTCTTTGAAATACTATTTTAGAACAATTTTATTCCACCATTAACCAACGAAGTTATTATTGATGAATAATTTGACAACATGAACTGTTTGAGTTGTTTTTCACCAGTGGCAGTTTTATATATAGAAATGATGAGAAATGACAGTAATTTCTTTATCTCCAGGTTTCCTCTCCTTACCTACAAGCCTCATGAAGAAACTTGTCTCTTCAGAAAACCTTAACATTTCCTGCAATGAAGAAGGAGTTCTAAAGTTTGTTTTGGATTGGGTTAATCACGATCTAGCCAACAGACTTGAACATTGTCCAGACGTCATGAAAAATGTACGACTTCCTCTCATTCCAAGAAATCTTTTGATCAACTTTTTGGGGTCAGAATTTGAAGAACTTAAAAAAACTGGTGAGTGTCACATTTTCCTGGAAAATTAGGAAGTGCCCTATTGGGTAACAAAGTTGTTTTCCCTGCAATTATGCTGAAATGGATTAATAATTTTGTTTACAGAAGTTTCTCTCAGTTAGATCTTCCTTGAGACTGTGCAGGAGACACTTATATTATTCTCTTTTCTCACTGATCTGGCAGACGTGAGATCATTTTTTCAGAAGAAAACTGTAACTTTTGTCATTTGCAACAAATGTTGAAGAAAATTATTGTCTAGTATACAGCTTCTTCCAACAAAGAAGTAACATTAAAAAAATAATAATAAAACTGATACTATTATGTTTGATACTTTACCACAAAGTATAAATGACCTATGATGAAAACATAATCATGTGATTGTAGCCTCTATCACTGATGGATGTAATTCTTAAACGCCTTTAAATTGTACCTTTTTGGTATGCTTTGGCTGCATATCAGGTGAATTGGGTCAAATCAAATCTTCAATTAAATTTATTACAGCTCAGTGGCCAAAGTTGAGTATCAGTAATCATTTTTTTGATTAAAATGACTTGGACCCTTTGCATTATGCTCTGTACAGGTTGTGATGCTCTTGTTGAAGAGATTAACTCTTATCAGCTTCATCCCGAGAAAAGGACCATCATTAATACACAGCGCACACAGCCTAGACACAGAACTCCTAAAAAACTGTGTGTGATTGGGGGCTTATCTGGATTTGACAGTCCTGACAGATATTTAAATCGTGCAGATTACTTTTACTTGGAGGACGAAGAGAAATGGCAAGAAATGGCACCCATGTGTGTTGCACGAGAATCTGCAGGTATAAGACAAAGTATTGTGATAAGAAGCTAATAAATATAACTGGAAAACTCTCTAGATTTAAGCAATTCATTTTCAAGGTTAGAAGACAAAATTTTCCTTTTACTGATATCTATAAATTAGGTTTGGGATGTTCGTGTCACTGGAACCGCATGTCTCACTTAGCCAGAAGGACCTTAGCACAAGAAAAAGATGGCAAGAAAAAAGTGTTTCTGGAGATAACTCAATGCTGGTTTCCTTCCTTTTCTGGTTCACTCCAACCAAAATCATTCAAATTCTACAGTTTAAGACCTCAACAACTTTGGATGAATGGAAAATTCCAGCCATGTGTTTCCATCTGGATGACTTCACTGAAAATTGTCCCCATAAGCCGGATTTCCTTGTTTTTGTACACCACTCTTCAAATCTACGTGTAGCACCTTTCATAGAAGCTGTTTGGGTTTGTCACATTCCCCCAGAGTTGAGTGAGGGACCCAAAGTTTGTCCATGTAGGAGGCTACGTTATTCCTTAAACCAACAAACCACACTTACATCAAAAAAACCTGTTTTACTTCTTAGCTGTTGTCAATCTCAGTGGTCTGATCTTTGTCATTGGTGGAGTCAGTTTCAGTGCAAACCTCAGCTCTGTTGAATGCTACAACCCTCAGCTGGACTCCTGGACTGAAATGCCGCCTCTTAAATACTGCAAGGGACAGGTGGCAGGCACTGTTCTCAGTGGGTGTGTCTATGTGATTGGTGGAAGCGACGATCATCTTAGAGAGGGACTGAAGACGGTGGAGAAGTATAACCCAATCACCAATGACTGGGAAGTGGTCACGCCCATGCGCATGGGTCGAGGGGCACTGGGTATGTATTGAGTGCATTTCATGTTAAATTCTTCATTGAAAGTGTGATCCAGTGATAATAATTTTTAAACGTTGGATAATGATTCTTGACATATGGGGGTCTCCTGATCTCTTTTAGTTTTCTGGGGGTCCTTTCCAAAGGTCAATTTCTTATTTCTTTTCATGGAAACAGACTGGCCTGTTAGGTTCGATTTTGGCTACCACTGCCAAGATCTTGTAATGAAGAATAGAAATTGCGGTAGACAGGATGGAGGAGAAGTGAAAATGTTTTTTAGAGTGTCTATCAGGTTAAGTCGTTATTTGTGGGGTGAGCTTAAAGCTTCCCCCCAAACCCACTCCCTGCATCACTACTCTCCCGCAGGAGAACCCGCCGTACAACATTGAATATGGTGTTCAAAGGATTCTATAAAAGCCAGAATTACTGTCATCCTCCTAGGTGTAGCCACTCTTGAAGGGAAGATCTACGCGTGTGGGGGAGCCAACTTCAACTTTGCGTTCTCCTCAGTCGAAGTCTACGATCAACAAAAGAACCGCTGGACGTCCTCTTCTCCCATGAAAAGAGCGCGCGCTTTTCACGACGTGGTTGTGGCGCACGGATTTCTGTACGCGCTTGGCGGCGCTGAAATGCAGAATGGCCAACTAGCAAACATTCAAGCCTCGGCGGAGAGATTCTGTTCGCGTACAAATCAATGGACGGTTATAAAATCTCTGTATGTGCCCTGCTGGGGAGTCAGGGCAGTGGCTAATGAGAGACCACGTGACCATGAGGTAGACGTGTATATAGTTGGATCGTTTGTCGTGGACTCGGGTTATGGCGCTGTAGCTAAACTTAGTATCGGTGCTGATGACTCGCATATGCTGACGCACATTCCATACTTTGACGAGCCTTCACCTAGGATACAGGCCGGGGTTGTAATTTTGCCGTGGATATGATAACAACAGTGGAGAGAGACCAAGACATAAGGCGAGGTTCTCGCCGCAAGGCAAAATTCCTTTTAAAATGCGCGGGAGTTCTCGTCTTCTATTTTCGTCTTCTTTTTTCGTATCGCATGTCTTTACCAGTCGAGGTATCGTTTGGCACTATAAGCAAAGAAGTTTTAACTTTCAACTTTCAACTTAACTTGTAATCAACTTTTATAATTTAGTTGGTGCGATGTCTTAATGATTTTACCGACTTAATACATGTAGATGTAGGTGGAATTTAATAATACCGTTGCACTGTTCTGATGGTGTAGATGGTAGCTGAAGGTTTCGCATCCACCGAGTTCGCACTCACATCGATTCAACTAGCTATCAAGTTCACCCTAGATTAGTGGGCATAATGAAACAAAATCACTCAAAACATGTTTATTTCTCGTTTTTTAATCCAATGACCGCGGAGCTAACTCGAAAAAGGTAGAGGCGAACTCGAAATAGGAAGTTTAAAATGAGTTCAGGGGTGCGAACTCGATTGGGTGCGAAACAGGAAGCATTCGTTTAGATTGATCAGGCGCGATCAAAGCATTCAATGTAGCTCTTATTTGTCTGCTTGTTTTATAACGATATCTTTTTAAGGGCCACATGAAGTTTGTGTTACGTCCAGATTTAGCGCTTCATTTCAAGTTTTCTGACGAGTATCCCCGCTCGTTTAATTTGGGATTTCCTCGGCGCGTCCATGGTAAGGTTTGGTGTGCGACGACTTGATCCGTGTGCTCCTGGCTGTGAAAACGATGTCATCAAAACCACTCGTAAACTATCCTGTACAATTTTCCTCTTTCTTTGGTTCTGTTCGCTTTTTTGTTCGTTTAACAGCTAGCCTGGATATCAGTCTGAAAGGCCGCTTGGCAATTCTCACTTTCCTGTAAGTCATTTTATACTTTCAAGCTTCTTGAATCTCGCTGGACGATCCTTGACAGAAGACAGTCACCTTATCTAGTCTAATGTCAGTAATCCAAACTTGTGTGCTGTTCAGTCCATTTCCCTGCGGAAATTTTCAGTGTTCCTTAGCTTCCCGTCCACTTTCGAAGGTCATCCGTTAGATGTGGTTTTTCTGCGGAATGTCCTTGTGCAATAGAGATAACAATATTTCGAGGATACTAAAACAACTAATATTTAATTGACTCGAACGTTCAGTCAGTCATTACCTGTCACTCAAATGACTCGAGGTCGATCCTTTGATTACCAAGAAAGTTTTCTGTGTCCCAATGAGTTGCCATTAATCGGATACCTGTGTTTGCGCAAAGAACTCTGGGATTGTCAGGGGGCAAACACTGTTAGTCGCTAGAAGGAAATGTATGGCGAAAAGTTGTTTCGAGGTACAAGAAAACGATTCTTGAGAGAGATTAACGCTTTTTGGCCGTTGTTTTTATCGCGAATGGATTTGGGCAATGTTGATATGTGAAATATGTAAGTTTTTGTTTGAATAACCGTGAAATATGTGACAAAATCTACCGATAAACTCTGTTGCTTGCGTGAGGTTTATTGTGAAATTTACATCGCGTAATGGTCTGAAAATATTACAAATTATTTAGGTATAAATCGAGAGGAAATAACCCAGTAAAGCCTTTTAAGTTGTGTACAGGCTACTTTTAGCTTTTTTGAAAGCTCAGTCATACAAATAATACTGGAAATAAGCCCGGTGGCGATCATTGTACTGTCTGGGGGTGATTTAACGACAAATGAGTCCGCGCGACTCATGCTGTGTGGCTATTGTGTTGCTCAAAGCCTTTGTTTTGCTTTTACAAGTACGTATTTCAGTGATTTTCCCTTTCTATAACAGATTAAGGGTGGCTCCTTGAATATATCTCTGAGTATTTGTATTTAAAAGTGCCATTTGTGCGTGATTATGCTTTCCAAAGTTTGGTATTGATGGTTGAGTGAAATTGCCCGACACTAAGGGTAGTAGTTCCTTCTGCAATTTTCGATTTCTGTTTTAGAGCTTCTTTTCTGTCTTTATATTTAACTTCTTGGAGGGTCTTCTCTACCATTTGCGCCGGGTAGCCTCTCGAGATCAGGCATGTATTGAAATTTTCAATATTCTCTTCAATGTATTTCACAATAACCCTCACGCAAGCAAAAGGGAGTTTATCGGTAAATTTTGTCACTTATTTCACGGTTATTCAAAAAAAACTTACATTTTCCATGTATCAACATTACCAAAATCCATTTGCGATAAAATAACGGCGAAAAAGCTTTGATCTCTCCCCAAAACCATGTTTTCGGGCGTCGAAACAACTTTTCGCCTTACATTTCCTTCTAGCGACTTGCAATGTTTGCCCCCTGACGATCCCAGAGTTCTTTGCGCAAACACGGGTATCCGATTACTGGCAACTCATTCATTCACAGGATCTGAGGTTCAAAGGGAGTGATAAAGGTGTAATTTCCCCTTACGATATTCATACACTGCCTTGCAGAACGAAACGAGAATTCAGTAATTAATCCGCATCAAAGGGACTATAAGAGTTACCGTAAGTCAGAACTGCTCCGAATCCATTTTGATATTGTTTAGTAAAGGAACAAGTTTTAGGATGACTGTTTCTTTTTGGTCAACAGAGAAGATAGAGATCTTAAACCATTGTAATTTCATTAAATGGATACTTCTGTCCGTAATAGGAAGGTCGCGGATACTGACTTCATCGTTTTTGCGTTGCTTTCATTTAATATACAGATCGGCTTATTTATATGCTTGAGTTCCCGTTTACAGTACAAATATTTACGCGTTTCTTTATATGGTTATCGTTAGTGTTCTTGGAAGTAAATTTATCAACTGTTTGTTCAATCGTTTATTTCATTTGTATTTTGTGCTGAAATTCATGGTTGTATTTTCATAATAAACTCAATTGACGCTCAAGTGCTGAACGACAAATATCTGTGCTTACTTCAGCGAAATAAACGTTGCCGGCGCAAATCACACTCGCGCGTGTTCAGGGCAAGTGATCAATAACTCTGAGATCCTGGGGTAGTTATTTAGGGGGAGGGGTGGGGGTGGAGCGAGAGACGGGGGAAAAATCAGCAAGGAAAAGTTGGAGAGACTCACTTTCTCTCTAACTTTTCTTTGTCGATTTTTTCCTTGTTGTTGCCCGCACGAACTCCCCCTGGGTGTCCGAGGATGAATCTGTTTACGTTTAGGGGAGGGCTAAGTATCACCTTGGCAAAAAGTTTTCTATAATTTCCTGAATGAGTCATTGATATAAATAGTTTTCCTTGTTTCTTTAGAGTCATACTGAAACAAACATTTGATAAATTATCCCGTGTTTTCTGTGGGCTGTTCTCTGAGTAAGAACTTGAGCGTTTGATAAATTTTCAGTCTGACATTTCACTGCTAAAATATGAAAGAGCAGGTAATTCCACCTTTCTTTCCCGCGCCGTAAGAGTTTACTTATAATGTTCTTATTTGCGATCGTTATCTCCGGGTTTGTCTTTACGCCAATATCTTTAACCCGGGCTTAAACCTGTTTCAGGTCAGTTCGAGTATGGAGTTCATGACGGGCCCATTTCTAGTCTTAATAAATTATTATTTACGCGTGGCAAGTTATTGCGTTACCGGTGTAGCTATTGGTAGGCTAGTCTGAATGGAACAAAGCTAAAATTGTGTAAAGCAGTGAATTTTTCCGAGAAATGATTAGCTCACGCAATTATTTGCCCCAAGCGTGACTATTAAATCGTCACTTCATGTTTTCCGGGAAACTATTCATTTGATATTCGAATTCTCAGAAGGCTTCCGCTCCGCCGCGCTTGTCTTTCAAAGAAATAAAGTCTTATTGAATTTCGCCGTTGTGTTAGTTCAGTAAACTTTCGCTTCCCCGAAATCAACAAGGCAAATGGTTCGAAGCAGCAGAGACAAGCCTCAGCAACACTGTCAAGAACCCGGGAAAGCGATGGAAAAAGATTATGTCAACATCATCACAGAGTTCTTCGCGCTCATCGTATTTTGACACCGCCGTAGCGACTTTACAGACAAGTGGGTTTTATTGGGGAGCCATAAACGCTAATCAATCAAAAACTTTATTGATGCACAAAAGAGTTGGAGCATTTCTTGTGCGGGCTAGCTCAGACCCTAAGCATTTATTCACGCTGAGCTTGAAGACAGAAGCAGGAGTGACGAATATAAGGATCGTCATGTGCGACGGCAAATTTTCGTTAGATCAAAACAATGGAACAATCACGCGGGCCCGTGCAAACCAGCAGGGTTCACCAAGGTTCGACTGTGTGGTAAAACTTGTGTTTTATTATATGCTGCTATCCTGGAGAACGTTGCGACAAAATTCTTCAAGTACAGGAACTCGTGATAGAGTCGCAGCTCACTTGTCACTTCTCTTGCCTCTCTACAAAGAAGTGTCCAGCCTACAGCATTTGTGTCGTAGAACGTTGAATCGCCTTGTAATTGGCGATGGGGTCCATGGTCTACCCATTCCTGCTAAACTAAAAGTGTACTTAAGAAGATACCAATATCCAGTATAACCAAGAGACGGGAATTATTTTATATTCAACTAAGTGCGATGTAATGAATTATTGGTGAAGTGCCATTTCCCCGAGTTATTACGAGTACATTTTCACGTACAAAGAGAGACCGTTTTTCCGAGAAAAATAGGTGGAGTGTATGCTACAAGAAGGTGTGTATCTTAAACAATATTTGTTCAAATTATAAATTAGTCCTTCCCGATGAGGGAACGTCGCTATATGTAGGCATGCATATTATCAAATTGTACAGCCTGTTTATAAAGTTATTTATTTCGAAAATAATTAAAAGTATATTTGTATTGACACTTGTGAAAGTTGATGCTACTGGTCAAAGAACATCCTTTTATTCCTAGAAACTAGAATAACGGTACGCTTGGCTTCAAATGTATCTGTAAGGCTGCGTCATGTGATTTTACCGTCAATATTTTCCCTTTTAAGTTGGGAATTAGTTATTACATAAGGTAAAATCATTCTCGACAGAAGAGTTCAATCGTTATGCAACCATAGCGCCAAACCTTTTGTTGTGAAAAACAGATTTAAAAAGATAGTTTATGATGCGAGAATTGAAGTGAAAGTAACAATTTATAAGGAACTACCTATATATAGTTACAGTCATCCTGTTGCACTTGGATGCGGAAAATTAAAACAGCTTAAGTGTTGATATTGTAAACTAAGGCAACAAGACGGACAGTTCATAATCGGAAGGAGTGTTGGCCGACATTTTGTTTCGTTTTGTTTAATTGAAGTGTTGACACACTTTCCACAAAACCAAACATTGAAGAGAAATCAATCATTGTGATGAATTTACTTATACTT
The DNA here is from genome assembly GCF_964199315.1 of Orbicella franksi. Lineage (NCBI taxonomy): Eukaryota > Metazoa > Cnidaria > Anthozoa > Scleractinia > Merulinidae > Orbicella > Orbicella franksi. The sequence continues at coordinate 23,714,432 of NC_138150.1, read as the reverse complement.
GGGCACGCATTTTGATGCATCCGCTACCTATTGCGTGAAAGCGCCATCAAGCTGGTTTCAAATTTCCGCGTTCAGCAAGGAATGTGTTCCGGGGGAAATCCCCTAATTCCACGAAATGGAAAACGCGTACCACGGGGTATGGGGGGTATTCCCTGTTGTGCGCCATAGCGGGAGGCTTAAAGGGGTTCCTTTATTTATTCCGGAGGTATCTAAAGAGTAGACGAGGGATTTCTTGAGCAGAAGTATAGGGAAGGGTAGGGAAAGTGTCATTGGCTTTTTCAAATGATCTCGAGAACAAACGGACGCACCTAATGGATGAGCATCGAGTCACCGAAGTATTTTAAAGGTTTGCTCAATGCAGTGTTCCTACTATAGGTTATAGTTATAGCACTGTTTGAAACCAATGGCTATACCTGTGTGATTTGCTCGGCCTTACCGAACAGATGTATGTTGTATACTCGCCTTTGTTTGATTCGTTGCTGTCACGGTTTAGTTTTAAGTACGTGCGGGAAAAAATATTTCTCAGTTTTTGCGCATGATTACGTTTGATCTCAAAGTCGCTTCACATACTGTACTTGGATTTGCATTGTTTGTTTTGTACTTGGGATGCAGAGTTGTCTCGCGAAATGACCTGAATTGCAGCCCTTGCACCCTTCACAGGAGGTATTTTAAGGTGCCGCCAGCATTACACAATTAGCTTTAGCTCTGCTGAAATAAATTTTTATAATTAGTAAAGCTTTATGCAAGAAAATTATTTCGAGAGTTTCCTGATCTCGTGAAGTGCAAAACCAAAGAGTTTCAGCGAAACCCTGGGCTCGATTACCGCTGTACGGGACAGGAGCCGGCGGACCTTCGGGAACCAGGGGCTCGTTTCTCCAACGTCCCGAAAAGTTTTCGCACCCGGAAGGCCGCAGCAAAATCTCAAACCTTATGATTACAGAGCTGTTTTATTCACATATTCTTAATATAAACAGACGTTCCATTATGTACAAGAAGTTTCAGGCGTATACACCTCTCTATCTTTAAATACCGATTAACTCAGTAAAAATGGCTTTTCGGGCCCGAAAAGTTTCCGGGGCTTTCGATGAACAGGCCCCTGACCCGAGAGAGCAGTGGAAGTCAAGTCTAAGGAAGCGCGGAACTGAACGTCAAGTTAAGGCATACTCGATCCCGTGTTATAGCGATGTATAGGGCTGTGCCACCTTAAAGCGTATATGGGTTTCTAGATCTTTTGCCCTGAAATAGTTGTTAAAGGACTGCTAGACCGATATCACATGACCCAGAGATTAGACTCCTGTCTATCTTCAAACTGGCAAGCCAGCGATAAGATAGAAAACTGAGCAGCAAAGAAAAGTTATTTGATAACTTGTAATCAAATACAGTGTACAGGTTTTATGAAAGATCAAGTCAAAACTAATAAGGCACAAAATTTAGAGGTCATGTTTGAAAAGAGGAGCTGTTGAGACATGCATGTGGAACATACGGCGACGAGTGGAACGTCCACAGCACAAGACGCGGCAGTGAAAGAAGCTTTAAGCTCTTCAGTGTAATCTTTAAAACAATGCGTTTCCCTCTAGCCTTTCTAGTATTATTGCGCGTTGTTACAATCGTTGCGAACGGGAGAGTAAATCATCTTGCCAAAAGAAAACATTGATTTAAACATATGTGCATCTGTTTGCAACCTGTTTCTTGGCGAACAGACCGGGCTGTCAGTACAGTGCATCTGACGGTATTCAACAAACGAACGTGATGCTGTTTGTAAAGCCAAATGATCGCAGAAACAACAGCCAGTAAAAGTAAAAGTTATTCGTGTTTGGCAAACTACTTAGTTAAAAACTACTTAGTTATATAATTAGTATTCTTTCCAAGAGAGGACGGTTCGCCCTTCTGAAACCCAACCTAGGGAGGGTTTTTTCCTTTGCAGGTGAAATTTGTCTTTTTGGCACTAGAGTCGCATAATCCGTGTAGATTCATCTGCGGTCTTAATGCTAAGTCGAGGCAAACTATCATACGTATTAATTATTCATTTCCCCGTCAAAATATTTCGTCTTGGCGAATTTTTCGTTTTCTGACCTTCCTTCAACTGAAACCATATTAAACTATCTTGACGCCAACCTCGTTCCCAGGGTCTGTCATCGAGGTTGTCTTGACGCGTAATTCGTCAGATACCCATTATCATACACACGCACGGATTAAGACGCACTAAAGTTCATCTTGACGTATAATCCATCTTATGCCCGTCTTCTTGTACTGAGATGCCTAGCAAGACGCTAAACAAATCTTGCCAAAGTTCGTCCATCCAAAAGGATTTTGCTTCTCCAACCAGTTTTCGAGGGTCTAACATGAGCCTTTTCATCCCTCATTCCCCCAATAATTCTAGCTCAATCCCGCGCCATCCCGCCCCATTATCAGAATGTTTATCCCGATCCCTCCCTGGTAGAGCTCGAGGTGTGCGCAGTTCTCCGCGTAACGACCGTAACTTGTGATTTTCTGGGTTTTTTTTTTTTTCATCCCGCTTCGGCCGTCTATTTTAAAACTATCCCACATACTGTTCGTCAACTTGATGAGCAAATCCCGTTCGAATACCTGCCGAAAAATCTTCATCCCGTATCACGCCATGAAAATTTTTGTCATCCGGCACTCCGCCTCCATTTTCACTCTTACTCCGCATCCCGCCAAACTTATCGTTTTCGAACGTTCCGTGAGTATGGGGCTAGAAACTATAAAGAATACTGCAAAAGTCGGTCAAACAACGCGAGAGGTGTGAATACAATATTTCGGCCGGCCAACACCAGCCTTTTTCAGGTTTCACATTTTGTTATGACAGCACGCATGAAAACTATCCTAAAAAAAAAAAAATCCAGTACCTGTCCCGTTAATATTATAAATCAGTTTCACGAACAGGTCGAACGGTATCGACACTGGTGGAATATTTCAAACAGGTTTACGATCGTATCGATACAAGTCGTTTCGATACAAATGGAAGCCCGTCGATTATTCGAGATACATCTAAAGTCGATTCGATACAAACTGAAGTCGTTTCGTAGCAAAAAGAAAAAAATCAAGTTTGTCTGGAGGGCGGAACTTTTCCGCTAGCTGAATACATGTGCGCTGAGCTTCTGCTCTGAAACGACCCTGATTTGAAGAGAAATCAGACGTTACTCACGGTGAAGAAAATCGTCCACTACAAAAAAAAAAAAAAATTTAGTATCGCTTGACAATTCTAAACGTGGAAATTCTAAGATAATTTCAGACTGCCAGGTATCTTAAAGTTTTGTATTGACTTCAATTTGTATCGACCTAGATGTGTATCGAATCGACTTCGACTTGGATCGAAACGACTTTGTATCGAAACGAGCGGGCACCTTCACCGTTTTTTTTTTCCTATCTCGTTCGTTCGATTTTGTACCGGATTAGTCCAATGAGAGCGCGAGGCGGCTCTCCGGAAATCTCAACGCACTGTTAGTGGTTGATTGAAGTCATGAGACCTGTCGTGGCATGAACGGGTAGCTCACCAGTATTAAAATACAGATGTGGAAACTTGAGAGGTAAACTTGTGTTAGGCAATCCCTCGAAGGAGAGTAAAAATCCTGGGAGGGGGTACTTGGGTCAATCTTTGTTGGGTATGTGCCGCTGGCCTCTCAGAACCCCTACCCCATTATAGTGATATTCTATGGCCAATTATAGACCCCATCTTAGTCACTTTTGGGTAAATGTAATTTTCACGACCCCAACTTAGTCACTTTCTGTTTTTGCGTCTACCGTATAAATCCTTTTAACTAAGTCTTCCTAAAATGAATTGACACATTTAAATAAACTGAATGAAGAACACTTAACTTTGCAACTACACTATAAACATTCTGGTACATTTGCTTACCATAAACATTTACAAATATACCGTCATAAATAGTTGAAATGCAAACATTCTTCTTTAACGGTAACATTACACTAGCACTGACATCATAATAGCATTTTTGATGTGGATAAAAGCAATTTATAGAACTTTCAGATCATTTATATTTCGATTTGTCTTACCTTGTAGCACTGTCACCGGAGAGCCATGTGATGACACCAAAGGACGCTGGCGTGTTGGAGGTGGAATTAATGTTCCTGTCAATGTCACGTTTAAAGCAAACAAGTCCCAAGCAAAGGAGATCAAACGCTTATTACAGCAAAAGAAGATCCAAGTTATCTTAACTTCGATGGACGCAGAATAGCAATTAAATACCGTAACACGAATGTGGACTTTGTTCTGGACTATTGTGCAACTGGTTAATGTTTAAGTTGTGATTTCAAGGCCGGTGTCACAGTGATATGTGTATCCCCGTGATATGTGTATCCCCGCACACATATCACTAGTGATATGTGTATCCCCTCCAAAATGGCGACCAGTGATATGTGTATCCCCCACCCCCCTCCCCTCTACTTTAAAAAGCAATATCCTCCTTGAAAGTGCTCTCGTCGTCCGGTCGCTTACTGGACGAACGACTAACCCAAACAGGCTTCAGTAAAACACAAATCTCAATTTTTGTAGTTGAAAAAGTTTACGTATTTACTGCTGGAATTGTGTTCTTGATCCTAACTGGTTTTCTGCTAGCAGGATATAATGAATTTAAAGTTGAACACCAAATGGATCTAGATATATTTCAATTTGAGTTTCACGGCACCGGATTTCTAGGACGATATTAATTGCGCGGTGCATTCTCACCCCTCGAGTAACGCATATTCTCCACTGTTCATCGCCTTGTTTGCATCTGAATTATTCGTGGAGTGAAACACATATCACGGCTTCGACCCGATCGCCATAAAATGATTAGTGGCACTCGTGTATCCCCTGCACCCGCTTTTCAGTTCGACTTTTTGTAAGATATGTTAAGTCTCAAGCTGTATACATTGCTATACTGCGAATATTGCTAGCACGTTTCACAATATTCGACGTTTATTCTTCGGCAGTTAGCCTAGATTACGGCTGTCTTCAGGGGATACACATATCACTGCGCCATGTAATAATTAGTGATATGTGTATCCCCTGCATGCGGTCGGCGACGGTGTACAACCGAGGTCTGTGAAACTCCAGAAATCCCAAGCTATGAATAAATATTTCTAGCAAGCCAGTTTTGACAATGCAAATGTTATGGGCATTTTTCTTCTTGGGTAGAAAGCCAATATAACAGCTGTGTCCATGGGGATACACATATCACTAGTTCATGAAATAATCAGTGATATGTGTATCCCTTATTATCCTGTGCACGCGCGCACGCGTTTTTAGTGGAATTATCGAGTTTCAAACTTCAGTGAACCCAAGCCGTGTAAAAACGTCGAGTGCTAATATTGCCTGCAGTTTTGACAAGGTTGATGCGCTATATTATAACAGTTGTGTTCCTGGGGATACACATATCACTGCGCCATGAAATAATTAGTGATATGAATATCCCCTGCACGCGATTTCAGTTTAGATATTTAAACATTCGAGTTGCAAACTCCGCAAACCTCAACCTGGGTATAAACGTCGTAGCGAGTAAGCAGCCAGCACGTTTCGGCAATAATTGGCCATTTTCTTCGATCAGGTAGATAGCCAATCTAACGGCTGTGTTTAGGGGATACACACTGAGATCACTGCGCCATGAAATAATTAGTGATATGCGTATCCGCTGTTCGAGGTTTTAGTCAGATATACAATCGAGTCGGTTGGAACTCAACCAAACTCAAGAAATCCTAATCTGCTCCGTTGGGCGCGAATTCATTTCTGGTTTCTTCTACTCTTTACAGCGCTCGTCGGAACCTCGCAACCGAGTCGCCATTTTGTTCGTTGAATGTCCAGGCGCGTATCAGTGTTTTGTGTATCCCCACGGGGAATACACATATCACTAGTGATATGTGTGCGGGGATACACATATCACGGGGATACACATATCACTGTGACACCGGAAATGTAATGGGAGCCGTTTGTCAAATATTAAACAACAGCAATAAATACGGTAACATTTTTTTTCGGCGAATCTTTCCGTTTATAAATCACAACTTGCCAGAATTTTCTTACTCTCAAAATCCCGGAAAAGTGTGACCCCATTCTAGTCACCCTATAAAAAATGCTTGAAAAGGCGACCCCATTATAATCAGTCCAGTCGTGAAAATGCGACCCCATCCAGCGGCACATCCCCATTAGCCCATTTATAGGAAGTGCCGCCCCCCCCCCCGGGGGGTAAAAATAGATCGTTCTTCTGTTTTCATGATCACTTATCCTGGCAGATTTTTCTCTCCCCGGTGACTCTCTCGACAAGGGAAGGAAAGGTTGCTTCCAAACGCTTTCCAGTGGCGAAGAACGGAACCTCTCGAAAGCCTCGTGTGAACATAGCTTTCCCTAGTGCTAAGCAGGGTCAGCAGTAAGCAGTCTATTTTTCTACCTCACCAATCGTGGAAGAAAAGCGATGAATGCAAGATTGAGAGATATATTTCTTTTTGCCTGTTTAGTACGTCTGGCTATGCTTCTCTATACAAAGACGGTCAAAACAGGATTCCCAGAGGATTCCACATAAGTTTTCTCCTAGTACGTTTTTAGCTTCCATATTTAGCTATATGGGTCTATTGGCGATACGTGAGATGACTGAAAAACAAATCAAATTCAAATTCAACTGTTCAAATTCAAGCCCTGTAGAAAAACTCTAGCGGGCAAGTGGGTAAACGGCCTCGTTAAAGTGATAAGAATCGATTATTTTGAAGCATTCACGGGTTTTTTCATTATTTTTTTTCATGCGCGAGTGCTTTCCCTAATCGTTGCTTCCCGGTTATTTTGTGCAGCGAACAGCGGGGACTTGCGTGAATAGCATGATACTTCAGTTTAACAATATTCCGATATACCCTGCTTTCCAGGTGCCTGCTTTCTAAACCACGATTGGCCATGATTAAGGGGGTACGATACCCTAAAACATAGCGATGTTCATGAAAAATTCAATTTCTTGGAAATACAAGACTTAAGAATGGCTGACTGTTAGGATCGAGAAACGCCGGTCAACGACCCATTTGGCAAATCGCTCATATTTTGCCCAAGGATACCCTTCGGTGACCTAATTCTAAAAATCATATTATAAGGTTCCAGCGAATTTTTATTTTTCAGAAATTCGCGAAAATTTGAAAGCGCGATCAAAGTGCGGTTTTTGGTGTAATAAAATGACCGAAATAAGGTGCGAGGACGAAGCGCTGCTTAAGTCTTAAAATAAATTAAATTGACTTCAAACTTCACACAAATGTGGAACAACCACTCTAATTTATTCCTCGTTTTAAACTAATCTCAGATATGTTGATATAGGGGTTTTCCAAACCATTTTAAAAACACCTATGAAGCGTGTGAAAAATAACGGCAAAATATAGGTCATGTTTAGCAGCATAAAAATGCATCTGGTACCTCACTTTCCGATTATTTTACTTTACAGCCTTAAAATATCATTATTGAACATATACCATGCCAAGTTTCATGCTCGAACTCGCAGTATTTCCCTTTGAGAAAAACGAAAATCTATGTCAATGTGTTGGGCGCAAATAACACAACAATTATACAAGAACAATAGACAAATCAATTTCAAAAGCGAAAGTAAAAGGCTATCATTAATCAATCAATTCAATCAATTAAGCAATTCACTGCTATCAGTGGAAACATAATGTCCTCATAATGTCCAATACATAAAAACTGTTTTTAGACGTTTTCGATCTTTGTTTAATTTCCTGTCCGCCGTCATGTCTAGTTTGTCATCGCGTGTATTTCCTTAATGTAAACAACACTGTGAATGGTTCTCATACCAAACGCACAGAGGTTTCCTGGAACCTCGATGTTTTCGATTCACCAAAACGCTTTAAGTTCGTTAAGACACAATAATGGGTCAACTTGGAATGCTGTTTAGCATTAAGGACGTTAAAGGACTGTAAATTAATCGAGTTGAAATATCTTGAGGCAAATCAAAATCGCGCCCTTATTCTAATTGCTAAACAGCCGATCTCCGTTCAAGTTCAAGAAGTCGAGAGGTTAATTCGGCAATGTATCACCGGTACAACAACAAAATCAAACCGAGGTCATCAAAAGTGTAAGTTTAAAAGTGTAGTGGCAAGTTCGAAATAAATTTCGCCTATATAAATTGGAAACAAGAAGTGAAACGATCTGACCCGAAACAAATAAACGAAATATTAATACGACTAATTTAATCCGAAAATGTTGCAGAAAACATACCTAAAAGCCGTCGATTCCCCTCAATACCACTCCACATTGCCTTAAAGAGGCCAAGCTTTCAACGGTAAGAATCAAGGGCCTCATGAATCTGTTTTTATTATATCGGCAACCATGCTGCGTGGCTGATATTCGAGACTCAGTAAAAGTTGTCACAGAACCGTACGAGCAGCCCAGTCACGCTTTCACTGCTTTCGCGCAAATGTTCAACATTTCGCAATTGCAAGTTTAAAGTAGTGACAGTAGATTGAAATGCGCTTTTTAAGGCTGTTCTATCCAGGAGCAATTATTTCTTGTTCTTGAATGGCTTTTAGTTGTAGCTACAGTCGGGGAGGGGGGGGGGGGTACTCCCGGAAATTTCGAATATCTGTATGCCGTGGAAGATTAAGTGGTCTCTAGCTCTTAACGCCAACACTGAAACACCCGATGATTCTCGAAGTATCACAGGGATCACTAAGCAAAATAATTTTGAGTTTAGCTCCGCTGAGTCAGATACCTGTTGGCGCGCATATTGCATTTACCGTGGACAGGTGGAAAAACAGTTAAACCGGAAAAGCCTGTTGCACATTGTAATTCAGCGTTGTCCAACACGCAATCGGTCTGGTTGTAATGCTAATCGTATTTGATAGAATCTCAAGTTTTCTTTCGACACATACTCACGTACTGGGGTGGTGACATACTACTAGATGGGCGTGGTCGGGAGCCACGAGTCAAGTCAGTCAACTCGCAAAGCTCAACCGAGAAGAGTGATAGTGAACCACTGGTGGAAGGACTGCAGATTGTCCCTTCGCCTTACCCTAATAGGCCTCTGTGTTATTCTAATGAACTGATGCTGTTACAGTGATACTATTTAGCTTTGTGAACATGCCAATGGTCAGGGGTTTCTTTTGCAATTTAGTCAGACATCGCTCTTTGTTTATTTCTGCTGGAAGCCTCGTTCTCTGAAGGAGACTTCAGGTCATTTTGTAAAGAGGTACGAACACTGCGACCTTAACATCAGTGCCAGTATCAACGGGTGTGACCGAGGAAGCGTCTGCTGATGTTTCCATGGATAGTCACCATGCACGACAGGGTGTATTAATGCCTTCAAGGCAGCTGCATTCGTGTCTTTCATAGGCTGTCTACGTTAGAGAGGTACTTGTCACTGGAGAAATGTACTTCGTCCCTGGAGAGACATTCCCTTATGGACTTAGCGAAAATGTGCTACAAACCCTGCTTGGAGTAAGCGTTGGCGCTTAACTCAAAGCCACAGTAGGTCACCAAGAAGTCCTTGTTGCTTTAAAAGGGGGTTGGGCTCTGAGGGCAGTCAATGACAAGCAGCAATCGTATCTCATGGCAAAATCCCGCGTTGGTCAAACGACAGGCCGAAAGCTTGACGCCGAAATGGTGGCGCAGGAGATGCGCAGAGTCCGGGACCCTTATAATATTCGTCTTTTTCAGGTGCTAGTTTTTCTCTCACAAAGTGACGCTCTGCGGCAAAGTGATCCTGATGAGATGCATGTTCAGGCATCTGAAGAGGAGAGCAATTTTATTCAGGTAAAGGAAGTTGTAGAAATAGTTCAGCTCCAGCATCCTTTGGTATACGACCAGCAAGACCCCTGTGCCTTGGCGATGGAGGGTGGCCTAAAGAGCCTGAAACTGCCTATGCTACGGTGCGGGTGCGAAGACATGGGATTAGATATACCTCTCCCATTCGTGCGCGGAATAGCTCCATACTCAGCGCTTGTGAAGTATTTTACTAACAACTGCACTTGCCGGAAGTATTCTTAGGAACTGTCGATGTTCGAATTCTTCGGTATTGAGCAAACATCTCTTGCCGGGGGGGGGGGGAGGATCGTCAAATTTTTGTAGAGAGGGAGAGGGAGTAGAGGAGGGAGATCCTTTAGAGGAAAAACTAACGGCCGAATCGTCTCAACCTCGTTCCCAGCGAATTTGGGAACGAGAGGGTGGTAAGATGAGAGACTCTGGGAACGAGGTTGGAATCGTCACCCTTTCCAAATTCGCTGCAGCGATTAATTTGCCTTTATCAACTTAGAAACAGATGATCTAACGTACTTTTTCCGACACTGCGCGCAGGCGCAGCGCAACAGTGCCTTAACAAACTAATCACTCTAGAACATCTGAAAACATAGATCTCGCAAACAGCTTACTTTCCTTAAAATAGTTTTTCACAAAGAACTACTTATTAATGATTCTTTTATACTGCAAAAGAAAACCTTTACCATTACCATGTTCATAAAGCTAAATAGTATCATTGTAACAGCATCAGTTCATTAGAATAACACAGAGGCCTATTAGGGTAAGGCGTAGAGACAATCTGCAGTCCTTCCACCAGTGGTCCACTATCACTCTTCTCGGTTGAGCTTTGCGAGTTGACTGACTTGACTCGTGGCTCCCGACCACGCCCATCTAGTAGTATGTCACCACCCCAGTACGTGAGTATGTGTCGAAAGAAAACTTGAGATTCTATCAAATACGATTAGCATTACAACCAGACCGATTGCGTGTTGGACAACGCTGAATTACAATGTGCAACAGGCTTTTCCGGTTTAACTGTTTTTCCACCTGTCCACGGTAAATGCAATATGCACGCCAACAGGTATCTGACTCAGCGGAGCTAAACTCAAAATTATTTTGCTTAGTGATCCCTGTGATACTTCGAGAATCATCGGGTGTTTCAGTGTTGGCGTTAAGAGCTAGAGACCACTTAATCTTCCACGGCATACAGATATTCGAAATTTCCGGGAGTACCCCCCCCCCCCTCCCCGACTGTAGCTACAACTAAAAGCCATTCAAGAACAAGAAATAATTGCTCCTGGATAGGAAAGCTTAAAAAAGCGCATTTCAATCTACTGTCACTACTTTAAACTTGCAATTGCGAAATGTTGAACATTTGCGCGAAAGCAGTGAAAGCGTGACTGGGCTGCTCGTACGGTTCTGTGACAACTTTTACTGAGTCTCGAATATCAGCCACGCAGCATGGTTGCCGATATAATAAAAACAGATTCATGAGGCCCCTGATTCTTACAGCAGAAAGCTTGGTCTCTGTAAGGCAATGTGGAGTGGTATTGAGGGGAATCGACGGCTTTTAGGTATGTTTTCTGCAACATTTTCGGATTAAATTAGTCGTATTAATATTTCGTTTATTTGTTTCGGGTCAGATCGTTTCACTTCTTGTTTCCAATTTATATAGGCGAAATTTATTTCGAACTTGCCACTACACTTTTAAACTTACACTTTTGATGACCTCGGTTTGATTTTGTTGTTGTACCGGTGATACATTGCCGAATTAACCTCTCGACTTCTTGAACTTGAACGGAGATCGGCTGTTTAGCAATTAGAATAAGGGCGCGATTTTGATTTGCCTCAAGATATTTCAACTCGATTAATTTACAGTCCTTTAACGTCCTTAATGCTAAACAGCATTCCAAGTTGACCCATTATTGTGTCTTAACGAACTTAAAGCGTTTTGGTGAATCGAAAACATCGAGGTTCCAGGAAACCTCTGTGCGTTTGGTATGAGAACCATTCACAGTGTTGTTTACATTAAGGAAATACACGCGATGACAAACTAGACATGACGGCGGACAGGAAATTAAACAAAGATCGAAAACGTCTAAAAACAGTTTTTATGTATTGGACATTATGAGGACATTATGTTTCCACTGATAGCAGTGAATTGCTTAATTGATTGAATTGATTGATTAATGATAGCCTTTTACTTTCGCTTTTGAAATTGATTTGTCTATTGTTCTTGTATAATTGTTGTGTTATTTGCGCCCAACACATTGACATAGATTTTCGTTTTTCTCAAAGGGAAATACTGCGAGTTCGAGCATGAAACTTGGCATGGTACATGTTTAATAATGATATTTTAAGGCTGTAAAGTAAAATAATCGGAAAGTGAGGTACCAGATGCATTTTTATGCTGTTAAACATGACCTATATTTTGCCGTTATTTTTCACACGCTTCATAGGTGTTTTTAAAATGGTTTGGAAAACCCCTATATCAACACATCTGAGATTAGTTTAAAACGAGGAATAAATTAGAGTGGTTGTTCCACATTTGTGTGAAGTTTGAAGTCAATTTAATTTATTTTAAGACTTAAGCAGCGCTTCGTCCTCGCACCTTATTTCGGTCATTTTATTACACCAAAAACCGCACTTTGATCGCGCTTTCAAATTTTCGCGAATTTCTGAAAAATAAAAATTCGCTGGAACCTTATAATATGATTTTTAGAATTAGGTCACCGAAGGGTATCCTTGGGCAAAATATGAGCGATTTGCCAAATGGGTCGTTGACCGGCGTTTCTCGATCCTAACAGTCAGCCATTCTTAAGACCCTTGAGGACTTGTCAAAAAATTTTTGAAACGATCTTGCCGAATTTCCTTCCAGATGAGTGTGAAATTTAAGGAAAGTACACAGTGGTATAAGTTTTTTCACGTAGCAACGGCAATAGCAACGACTGTTTACTATAAGAACGTGGCCAAAAATATAGATTATTTTCAACTTACATGAACGAAACTATTTAGACAAAAACTTTTAAGACATGCACAACTCGATTGGTATAATTATTTGTGAAAAGCTTTGCCTCAAATTGCCATCACAGGCTCACTCATTTCCCTTATGAAAAGGAATATTTCCCACAACTGCGGTAACTTTTTACAAAATAGAACAACCATTGCACCCCTCCCCCTAAATCCAATCTGCACCCCCCCACCCCCGCTATTTGTGGCTCGTTAAATGCTTAATACCTCGTGTAAGAAACTTAAAGCGCATTTTTCTCAAAAGTTTACTTTTGTACCGACTGACTTCGCGCCAACATTTCTACTTTGCGAAACTTGGGCTGATCAAAGACCAATAGTGTCATGATACCATAAACTAAAAAAATCGTAACATTTTAAGGTCTGTCATGTGACATGAGATGATTTGTCCACTGGGTGTGGTAAGAAATAAGGTTATTTCCAAATAAAGCTGTAAAAAGCACTGAAAATAAGAATGAACTGTCAAAACTTAGGTTCATTGCACAGAACAAAACAGAAACTTACATGATATGCTTATTTGACAGTCAAATCTTGTTTTGTAAAAGAGCAGGAAGTGTTGGCATCAATACTATAAAATACTACCTCAAAAGGCTGTGGCTGGTTTCCATAGCAACCATTTTGAGTAAAACTCTAGAAATTTAATTTCTTTTCTTGAGTGCAATAACACACAATTGATCTTTCTTCACCATATTTAAACAAACTTTTTGGTCCATTTGAGGGTACCATACCACCTTAAACGTATAACATTAGCCAGAGAAAGACCGTGATCCCCGATTATGGCTTCTGACGTATAATCAATCATTTTAAACTGAATTGGTACTGAAACATCAATAGTGACTTTAAAAAGTTATTTTAATTTAGCGGAAAAAACTTCTGGGACAGAAAAAAGCTATTCCAGGAGTTCTTATAAGAGCCCATTTCTTTAAAACGAAATTTTTCTATATAGCGAAAAGCACAGTATTTCAGGGAAACGCTACGTGATGGAAGATTCTCGTGTAACAAGACCGTTGTCCAAATGGTGATTAGACATTCATGTCCCAGCATGACGGAGTAGATTTGGAAATACAGTGGGTGGGTCAATAATTGGATTGCGTGTTGCGTTACACAGCCGTGTTGCTCAACTGATTTTCAGGGTACATTTCGAGCATATTGCTCTGTAGTCATGTCTGGTGCAAACATATCGTTTTAGGTCACTTTAAAATTTGACGGTACGACATTTACCCTGTTAAGCTAGTAATTTTACGGACGAATTTGGTTTCTTTCAGAAAACTTCAAATTTTCTCCCTCGTAAAACGATGAGAATGTGTGGCGTGACGTACTCCAAGAATCTGGAACCCAGCTTATGTTCACGTGAAACCCACGTGGTGTTTCCCAAGTAAAATTTTGGCGCGTTCGCTCGCGGGCGACTGTAATAAATTTAGCAACTCTTCGAAGGTTATTGCAGTTCTGGGGAATTGTCGATCAAGAATTTTATTTGTTGAAGAGCCGTTTAGGTGAGAGCCAATCTAGGATAATCAATGAAGTACTTATCTTCTCGATTACGCTTTCAACAGAGTTGTTTTGTGTCTTCGTTAAGAGCTTTGATAAATAATTTTGTTGCTTGAATTTTTTAGAACCGAACGAACCTGGTATTTCTTGTTCATTAGTTCAAATTTTGATCGCGTAACGAAATTTTCTTCAGGTTGGTAATAAGCTTATTCAGGACATGGCTGTCAATGGTGTTTGTGGAGATGGATTTCACTTCCTTCGTGAATCATTACAAGAAAACGATCCTGAGATCTACGAAATTTTGAAGAAGGAGAAGCAACGACAAGTGCGAGGACTCGAGCTCATCGCCTCAGAAAATTTCACCAGTACAGCCGTTATGGAGGCACTGGGCTCCTCAATGACTAATAAATACTCCGAGGGACAAGTAGGACAGAGGTATTATGGTGGAAATCAGTTTGTCGATGAAATGGAAAGCTTGTGCAAGAAAAGAGCCCTTGTAGCGTTTCGGTAAGTACACGTGTTATATTAATTGTCACGTGTTCTATCATTTAATTTTTCGGTATACTCCCAATATTTTCCTAAATATTTCGGAGATCGGTTCAGTTTGGTCAGGTTTGTGCTTCAAACGTTGGCGTTTTCCAATAAGTTCGAATTGAATTAAAGCGAAGAACCCGCGTGATAAATGTTATGCAATTTCTCGTGTGAAGGTGTTAGAGGTCACGCTTTAGGTACTGTTGTGAGATCATGAGGTACAAGATGGTTTTGAAATCGAACTGAATAATTTAAGTTACGAATCGACAGACAGATGCAGTGTACATGAATAGTAAAGCAAAGATAGGTTCAGATTGTGAAAAACGACTGACACAATCGCGCTAATGATGGTCATAAATTTGCATGCATTCACCGCACGTAAGGATAATGAACGGTCATAGTTCAAATGGAGTGATGAAGGCCAGTGGATCAGTCAACTTTGTGGCACATTCACTGCTGGCTTTAAAATTTCTCTCCTCCCTTTTTTAAAATACACCTTATCAGAGGTCTAAATTAAAAGAAATAAGTGCAAGATAATATGCTAAAAATTACAACATTGAGGATTTTAAAATGAGCCACACAAGTTCTCAAAGGATGCAGACCTAACACAGATGTGTAAAGACAGGAAAGTTAAAGTACAGTATGATTGTGGGGATCGTGTGTACTAAAGGCATCCGCGGTCAAGTGTCGATTGATACCCATGATCGACACTTGGTCAACACCTGATCAACATCTCAGTCAACACTCCATTGATATCCTGATCAATACTTGGTCGACACTTGATCGCCATCTCGATCGACACTTGATCAACCGTTGGTTGATAGTCAGCTGAATGTTGACCAACTCATATACATCAATTGAAGATTAGTCAGCTCTCGACAGACTGTCAATCAAGTGTCAATCAAGTGTAGGAATCCAACCTTCTTATTAGGTCAGAAATATATATATAAGAGGTGCTTTCCATTTGATGAAAAATTCCTGTTTGAATTTCTGGAAATTTCCTGTGACAAATGGAGCAGCATTTTCTGAAATTTACGGTAAGGAGGACAATATTGCCAGGTATACTGAAATTTGTTGAATTTTCAGTTGAGTGGTTCTTCTGGAAACTTTCCCCCAACAAATTTCCATATCATATGTCCACATTTCAAAATTTTTGGAATTTTTGCTCGAATGGAAAGTGCCCAGCATGATAATACGTGATCATCAAATGTAAATATATTACAACAAAGATGTGACTTTGTATTCCAAGATCCTGCTATATACAAATACCACCACATGCCTGACTCTATTTACTTTATTATTGCAGACTTGACCCAGAAAAATGGGGTGTGAATGTACAGGCCTACTCTGGCTCCCCTGCTAACTTTGCAGTTTACACTGGGCTTCTTAATCCACATGACCGTATAATGGGTCTTGATCTACCAGATGGAGGGCACTTGACACATGGGTTCATGACAGAAAAGAAGCGTATATCTGCGACATCCATCTACTTTGAATCAATGCCTTACAAGACAAACCCAAAGACTGGTTTAATAGACTACGAAATGCTTGCCGAAACAGCCAGATTGTTCCGCCCTAAGCTGATTGTCGCTGGAATCAGTGCATACCCACGCCATTTGGACTATGCCAAATTCAGGGCAATATGTGATGAGGTTGGTGCTTATCTCATGGCTGACATGGCACATATCAGTGGTCTCGTTGCTGGTGATGTGGTCCCAGGTCCATTTGAGTATGCAGATATCGTTACAACAACAACGCACAAGTCACTCCGTGGCCCACGCTCTGGAGTCATATTTTACCGCAAGGGCATCAAGGGTTATAAGAAGAATGGGGACCCCATAAAGTATGACTATGGAAGCAAAATCGACTTTGCTTTGTTCCCTGGACTTCAAGGTGGTCCGCACAACAACCAAATCGCTGCACTTAGCACCGCATTTAAGCAGGCCAACACGCCACAGTTTAAGCAATATGCCCAACAGATCTTGGACAACTGCCAAGCGTTGGCTAAGGTACTGTTGGATCGAGGATACACACTGGTGTCTGGGGGATCTGATAATCACCTGGTGTTACTTGATCTGCGGCCTTTAGGAATGGGTGGTGCCCTGGCTGAGAAAGTTTTGGAAGAGGTCTCTGTCACTGGTGAGTTATTTAGTCATTGTTACTTGGTTTCTCATTGTTGTATTAACAGTCAAAGAACTTGACCAGCAAATTAAGGGAAATCCTCATAGTTTAGTAAGGAGTTCTTGCAATAATTTTCATTAGGTAGCTTGAGCAATGAAGACAGCGGCGGCAAGGACAACACCTAGTAAAAAATGATTTTGTATTTTACCTTCGAATGCCAATCAGTCTCAAAGCCTGTTTAAGCTAAATATGTAATGTCGGCAGTCAATTACAAAAGGAAACCATCCTCCAAAATATACAGCACGTGATCATTTCATATTGTTTTGTAGAGGACAACCATGAAAATTATGTACAAAGATTTGTAGCACACAGTGTGCAGCCATTATTGTTCTGCTTATTTAACCTTATGTTTGGTGATGTTCTTGTTGCCACTGCTGTCATGGTTTGCTTAAGATCCCTATTAATGACCCTGGAACATCTCTGAATAGAAAAACAAAGTACTAGATTGCTAAATGCTCAACAAAGAAGTAAAATGTTAGCATAAATGCAAACATGATCACCCCTTACAAGCTTATTATTATAAGAGCAATAACCATAACACTTGTTATGACGTGCCATTTTGATGGGTGGTTGTTTCTGTTAGTGAGGCAGTTTCCAGTAATTGATAAGTAAGTATGAACATCACTTGCATCTGAGCATTAAGGATCATGTGTACCAAAGGCATCTGCAGTCAAGTGTCGATCAATATCCTCAATCAACCCTCCATCAACACCTCAGTTGACACTCGATTGACACTCTATCAACAATTCGGTCCACAACCAGTTGAGAGTCAACTACATGAAATTTTCAGAATATGAGTCAGTCGGCACTACTATCAACCAACTGTTGATCGAGTGTTGAGTGAGTGTCAATGGATTATTGATTAGGATGTTGAACGCGTGTTGATCGAGATGTCGATCGAGGGTCAATCGAGGGTATCGACCAACACTCAACCACAGATTCCTTTAGTATGCATGATCCAATATGTACATGTTGTGAAAGAAAAAATGATCTTACTGGGAATCAAATGTTGCATGATTCATTATCTAGCATTTCAAGTTAAAATTGACCACATTCTAAATGAAAAAGTCTGGACATCAAATCAGGAACTTTTGTTTTCAACGATAATTGGCAACGATTAGACAACTGATAAAAATTGTGTTTTGTTGTGGGCAGAAGAGTTTGCCTTGCACTGTGATCCATCTAGAAAAAGGCAGTAGTGAGTCCAGGGACTCACACAGCCAAAAACCTGTGAGTCCCACACTCATCATTATTTGAGTTGTACCTATAAATAACACATACAATTAAATGAGCTTTGTATTTTATTAGTTACATTCAGTCTTTGACATACAAATCACGCCTTTTCTTCGGGTTTCCTCAAATGACTTTCTTATCTCAGGGCCTTGGAGGGCCATCTTGTGTTCAAGGAGACCAGCATGGCGATTTAGCGTGGTGTTTTGAAAATTTAGGCACTGGGCTTCCTTACTCATCCGTTCAATTTCCTAGCCTCTGAGCAGACTTCTCAATACAAATAATTTCCATTTTTCTCGTAGACCAGCCATGAATATGTTTTGAGCCACGCAGATTTCGCTTGTGCTGATTCTTCATTGTCTTCATTCACTTTCACATCATCCTTCTCTACTGCAGTTGCTGCTTCTTGTTCTTGATATTTTTACTCACTTTGGGCCACTTTGCAAATGAGAGCTGTGTTTGCCCCTCCAGGGGCTTAAGTTTTTTCTTCGGTGGCATTTAATTTGAATAACAATGTCCACCTTACCAAAGCAAGCAGGAAGAGACAGAAAGCCCGTGTATGG
The DNA here is from genome assembly GCF_964199315.1 of Orbicella franksi. Lineage (NCBI taxonomy): Eukaryota > Metazoa > Cnidaria > Anthozoa > Scleractinia > Merulinidae > Orbicella > Orbicella franksi. The sequence continues at coordinate 23,695,679 of NC_138150.1, read as the reverse complement.
AATCAAAAAACATACACTTCTGTAAAATACCACTGATCATGAAAATTGAGCCTGTAATGACCAGACTATAATGGTGTCCGCTTTACGATCACGCGCTGCTTACTTTGATACTTATTTTGAAATTTTTCATAAATAGAGAAGAAAAGTCTTAGTCGTGATCGTAATAGAGAGAAGGCAATTTTTTCGCGTCCAATGAGACGCATCTGGGACTAAATTTGTGTGTTTTTTAGGAAAATTACGAGTCTGAGATGCGGGACGCATAGGTAGATGGATCTCTGCTTGCAGTCTGCCAAACTTCAAATGTTTCAGTACAAGCCATGCAACATTTGATACTCTGGTCCTTTTTGCACAACATGTCCAGCTGACATGTAGAGTATCGGTGGTATTGAAGCCAATGGGTGGTTAGCAAAATGAGAGCCCTCTTTTCTAGTTTTGTAAGAATGGAGACAGTTTTTCAAACATTTGCAAATAAAGCAGGGGTTACACACTGTATTTAATTAGGGTTCTGACAGTAATAACTGTAGTGAAGATAGCGGTGAGCCTGTTATGCAAGGATTCAACAAATGTTTTCACAACTTTCCAGGTCATGTGTACATGTACATCTCAGAATATATCATTACCTTGCAGTGAACAAAAATACTTGTCCTGGAGACAAAAGTGCCTTGCGTCCAGGTGGCCTTCGTATTGGTGCACCTGCCCTGACGACACGCACAATGAAGGAAAAGGATTTTGAACAAGTTGCTGACTTCATTGATCGTGGCATCAAACTAGGATTGGAAGTGCAGAAACTCAGTGGGCCAGAGCAAAAGAAATTTGAAGAAGTGTTGTTAGGGGATCAGTTCAAGGGCAAAGTGGAAGCATTGAAAAATGAAGTGGAGGAGTTTGCTATCAAATTCCCAATGCCAGGCCATGATGATATTTAAACCACTGGATGTTGCGCAGTCTGTATTATGTTTAGTAACATGTGTAACATATTTGAAAGCCAGCACATGATGATACAGCATTTTATGCATTCTGCAACATTAGGGGTGCAAAATAATAGTACTGAGTGGTCTTGGAAACTTTTGATCCTACCTTAAAATTTCTGAAGTGTTTATGATGAGTCATCAAGTCTCGTTTATCTGTGTCTTTCAGTCGTGCGGTGTAGAATCATTCAAGTTGCAGTCTTAAATTTTCAAACAAGTGTCTTGGCAAGTCTCTGATTTCACCATTCTTCACCCCTAACTTTCCCATTTGTATGTTTTGAAAATAAGTTTAGGGTAAGTGAAGAAATTAAGGCATCTAGTGAAACAGACATTACAGATAACACTGTCGTTATGGTGAAGTGAAATTTCTGTGGTGATAGCCATAGAACTTGTGCATATTTAAACTTTAAAGATTCAGGTTTTTCCCCAGCAAACTTCTGTGATCACAGTTGAGAAGCTAAATTATTGTATAACATCATAAGCAATTAGCTGTGAATGATATGACTATGTACTTGATAAGCAACGTGAACCAGTGTTATATCAAGTTATATCTAATAAACAGTATAATATTTCTCCAAACAGTGTTTTTTTGGTGGATGTAGGACCTGTGCAAGTCCTCTTTAATGTTGTGACGTCAGCTATTTTGGGTGGCCACGTGCTGAAAAGGTGTTAGTACAAAACCAAATGGAAAGAACAAATCGAAATTATGTGGTTGCCAAATTCAGTAGAAGAGATGATTTACTGTGTACGTAAAATTCATTATTGTTTGATTTTGTATACCTACACTGCTTTTTGTATGACATCCCTGGTTATTGATCCATGATCCCCTCTGTGTTTCAAGGAGTTTCATCCAGACTCCCTTGACTGTCACCCATTAAAAGGACTTCTCAAGACACGACTGGGAATGAATCAGGCTTCAGATCACAGTTTTCCCCTTTGCAATAGTGTTGCTTAACGGGGGACGGAGGCTTTGCAGAAGCTGTAATCCACAAGGCTAATATCATCCAAGCAGTTCTGACATTGCTATACAATTATTACCCCCTCCCCCTCAACCCACGCGAAAAAGAAAACACCAAATTGAACAGTTTTTATACTCTAATCACCCTGAAACGATTATAAGATATTTTGTGACTTATCTTAATAAACACAAACACAGCATCAGGGGCGGGCATCTCGTGTATTGATACAGCGAACGTTTACATCATCACCATAAAGAAATTACAGCAGTGAATAAACAATAAAGCAAAGTTGAAAGAGATGCCTTCGCGTGGCTCTTGCATAGCTTACAAAATCCTAAATAGCCTAATAGTCATCGCGCTGTCAGTTGAACAGTTCAAAACCATGCCCCCCATGGTAACTTGGGTCTCGTATGGTGAGATATTTTAGAAGAGGTGCTACTTGGTTAGGGAAGGGCGTGTTTCGTACTAACTGGTCATGTGACCTTGAAAACAGATTTCAGATTTTACAAATAAACAAAGTTTATTCGAAGAAACTATAGCTATATTGCAAGGAAAATTAAATGAAAATCACAAGTGGTTTTTTGTTTTCCCATTTTTTCTTCTGGAGATGAGGTTTTACACTGAGTTTTCATCAACTTTGTTCCCAGGGCCCTTTCTCCCAAGTGAGGAGAGGACCCTGAGAACGCAGTTGAATAGACCAATTTCGATATATTAAAATTCAGCCTTAAACAATAGACCTCAGTACGAGGCTCTGGGGAATAAACCCCACAAACTCTGTAGTTATTCCCCAGAGCCTCGTACTGAGGTCTATTGTTTTAGGCTGAATTTTAATATATCGAAATTGGTCTATTTTGATTGCTTTATGTCAGCCTCGTTTCCATAACCTCTCTTCTTCCTCTCTTCCCCGGAACGAGGGAAAGAGAAAACCTGATAACTAGGTTGGTAGTTTTATTCTTTTGTCCTAACTGTTGTGGGTATCCGAGTCGCCGATGAAGTCTCGCCCATTAACCCTTAATTCGTAGCAACACTACAAGGGTTTATCCAGAGGGTCGTACAAAGAGGGGAGGTACGGGGAAGATGGCTGCCACTCCTCGCACCAAGGCCCTCCCTTTTAATTTTTAGCTCGCTGTTGTTCGCGCTTCACTGCAACTAACTGAACACACTGTTTCGCCTGAAAGGAGTAGCAAAGAATGAACTGAAGATGTTTCTGTTATGTTTCTCATCTGTGATGTTTCTGTGAAACTGCGGTAATGTTACGTGCAATTTGTCACCCAACAAATGTCACAAAAGGGGTTATTTACAGACCTTTACACGCGACGCTGCGTGGTCTAATGGCCCAGACCGTTCTATAAAGAATTACTTTGTGTAACTTCTAAGAGAAACCTTTGCCGTTAAAATTATATTCTTGGCATGTTTAGCGCTCCAAGGTAAAGGTATTTTAACAACTTAAAAGAATTGGACCGTTAACCAGAAAACTTTCGCTTCCTTTACCCCGCGCATTGTTGTCGTGCACCTTGTGGGGTGAAGGCGTGTCACGATACAGGCTATGCAGGTTATGTCTGGCATTGTTTCGGGCTACACTAAAAGACTTTTGCCTTGTACGATGCACTGATTAAGATTAAAATATCCCGGTCAAATCCTAGAAGAAATTTGCACTACCGTTTTTAGTTTAGTTTCGTCGAAGAATAGATCTTGAAAATCCTGCTGCCGAGAAATTTCAAACGGAGGGTTGTAGTTGTTTAGCCAGAAATCGTGTTTCGCAATGTTTTGCACAAGGAATCATTCCTCGGCTTAGTTCATTTATGCCTTTGTTAGTCGGAATTTATCGTTTTGTGTGTATTTCCGGGGCATGATTGGGGCGGTATTTTGCCGGAAGATGACAGTAAATAGTCAAATTTACTTTTAACAATCGATCGATATTTGGGCCTAATCAAGATTGAAATGGCGGTTTTTATCGTCTTGCAAACAAGCGGGTAAACTCAAAACGGCCTGGAGGAAGGAAATCCTTAAATAAAAACCTCGTTCTGTGTCATTTAAGAGACGATTTCCTAAACGCTGAACAATTTTAATTGTAATTTACGTAATGACTGAACTAGACATACCAGACGCTTTAGTTTGCTCTCTTTTTATCCATGACTCTGACGGTGACGCAAATAAGCGAATTGAAGTAGTTCGACAAGAGAGGGACATCATATTTAATTTACTCTCGTGTAGATCTCAAGATAGACACTGAATTGTATTTTAGTGTATTAAGATGAACTGAGTTATATTTCAATTTACCGCCTTCAACTCCTTTTCGCAAAAATCAAATCCTGACTTTCGTTTTGGCAGAACCTTTGGTAACAAATACGACTCAACTTTCCACCTAATATCACGTTAATATCTATTTAAAAGACCGTTGGACAGGACTTGTTTGTCTCCGAAATACTTTTTTTGCGAGTTGTGTATCAGAATGACCTTTTACGGAATAACGAAAACATTTTCCATTGTGATAAATAGAAAATAAAACATGACCACAAAAGGTGCGCACTTTTGATATTCTTTTTAACCTTTTCATATAAATTCTTCTTTAGCAATATACTTTTCGATTGAAAATAGACGAGCGACCAGGGTTAAACATATTAAAACAATCAAAACGCTCTCAGGTTAAAATTTTAGGTTACAATGAGGCTTTTCTTTTCGTTTGTCCTGAGAGCATTTTAGCCTGTCTTCGTAACAACGTATCTAAGCACTGCAACGAGAAATTAATACTAAAATGTTTATCACTTTAAACAAAAGTTGAAAACAACTTTAGACACCTAAATGAAGAGACATAAGAAGGACCACGCCTTCAGATCTAACCTTATAAAAATAAGTACAATATATATATAAGCTTATATGGACTATATTGCAATATGTCTTTCTCTCCATCAATCTTTCTCTTTTTAACTAAATTCCCTTATATCGATCTTGGTTTGATTGTATGATTTATTGATGCTGTAAATTCATTCTTCCACTAACCTTTTGTCATACCCCATTAACCGAATGCCATCAACACTTTGTTAAGTGTTACTCAAATACAATAAGTGATGGGGTACTGAGATGCCTCACTTGGAATAACAACATAAAACTTAAAAAAACCGACGTACTTTTCTGATGCCGGATGGTAGATTGACAGTAGAAGTTTCTTATTTTTCACATCTCCCGGTGATGCTTGCAGATTTTATTTAAGTGCATGGGACATATTAAAAAACGGTCACCTTGGTAATTACAAACATGCAGTAACACATCCAATATGTAGTGTCGATTCAATAACTTTCGCTGTCGTTTTATTCTTCAAAACCATCATTATATGTTAGAAATGGATTTTTTGGAACTCTGAGAGGAAGGCGTGTCGACAGTTTGGGCAGCATTTCCGGAGCTAGAAACTCCAAACGCCGTTTCCATTGTATTTTCGCATGACTGACCGTCAACTCGGCGTGAAGGGGTTTCCTGAACAATAACGTTGACGCATGCGTACGCAAATATTTATACGGTGCTTATGGCGTTGTGTCGATCAAACCGTATTGACACGAGCAAGATCAAATTTCAGTAATAAGAGAGTTGTAAAGGAAATGGCCTTGGATGTGGCTGTATGGTGCAAACAGCTCGAAGTTGTTGTTCTGCTTCTAGTCTGTCTGTGCAGTCCGGTATTTTTGTGCCCGTCAGACTGCGAGTGCGGACGAGAAAATCAAATGATCTTCGCGGAATGCTACGATCTAAATAGCATGACGAGCATTCCTGCCGGCATCCCAACAGATACCACCACACTGTGAGTTAACCATTAGTTTATTTGTTCTCTAGCGATCAAAATAGGTCTTGTTATCAGCTCATAAAATTTTGTCACCTTTCTGAAGGGTTGTTATCTTATAAAATACACTGGCAAAGACACGAGGTAGCACAAACATGGCATAGAAACAAATTCAATTACCGCGTACTGTCCAAGCTTAGCTGAGTCAATTTCCAGTCGCCTTTTTAACATTGACTTGTCATTTACAAACCAAAGGGGCTGAAGCATTTCTTACAACTTAGGATCAAGTCAAAAGCGTAGCTTTTACAGAAATTGTACAACAAGAAATTGAAATTCGTTGTTAATGGCGGAGGGACCTTCTCAGTTCACGAATTTATTTCGAAGAGTTTTGTCGGCTCGTGTTCAACTCTGGGTTTGAAAGAATTTCTTATGTAAGCAAAGTGTATTCAGAGTTCGCATCGTTCAGCAAACAATTGACAGATTATTAAAAATTTGCTCGGAAACCGAATTTTGATAGTTTTCCGCCACAATTGACGTTCTGTCAATCGCGATGTTTAGTTCACGTAAAGTCGCGCTTTCCTTGTAAGAAAGTAAGCTTATATCTAAGTTAAACTTGAGTTTCTGTGAGAGCTACCACATCGGGACCTCGTTATCAAAAATAGATTTTTAATAAGGAATCTAACCATAAAATACATATTACAAGAAGTATTTAGTCGATATATTCAAGTGTCAGCTATTTTGCTGGGCTATTTTTTTTTTTGCTCTCAAATACGGTCTGTATTCGAAAATCTGAAGATCGATTCATGAAATGGACCTTTTTCATAGCACAACGCTAACTCTAACTTTAATTTCATTTCTTACTTTTTCTCCTTAGGATATTATTCAACACTCGGATCTCAAAGATTCCGCAGAATGCCTTTCAAGGATTGTCTAATCTGAATGCAATGTGAGTAATCCAAATGTAAATTTGTCTGTATTGTGTGTGACACCTTTGCCTTGATTACCTGCGCATATTTAGAGAACGTCTCTTTTGTACAAGAACAAAACCACTTCCTTGACGAAGAGAAATAAACACACAGACAGGCTGAATGTACAAGAGCAAGGAAAACATGATTGTATGTTTTCGGAAATCGGCTTTTTTAAAGATAATCTGGCGAAAAAGGGCGCCAATATCCGAGAAATTTCTGCTTTCGTTTGGTCAAAAGAAATTTGTTATGCATCAAAGATTTAGAAGTGTGGGAGTACAAGCTTATTTAATTTTTCCACACATTCACATGACCGCTGCGACACTCACTGTCTTTTCTTATTATGACAATGACCAATAGAATTTCAAGAAAGAATATTTTACTATTGCGAAATAAGAATGTTTTGGACTATATTGATTTTGTTCCTTAAGAGGGGAAATGTTTTTTTCTACGTGTTCTTAAGAAATTTTTTCAGTTATCTAAAAAGAGAATTCACTTAAAAATCGTTAGCTTCACTCTTTTAGAAACTTTCGACGTCTGCGAAAAGTTCGTCAGTTGAATTGGAGTTAATACATATTCATTGGCAAATTAAATATATATAGAACAAATTTAATTCTTCTATCTAGATGTAAGAACTAAATAGCTGGACAGAACCGCGATTACTTGCAAATTGAAACAAAGTATTTACGAAATTAAAGAGAGATGATAAGGAAAAAAGTGTCACTTTGATTAAAGGTTTGTTGAAAGATTTTTAATCAACACTGCCGATTAAATCTCTAATCGATCTTTCGAGAATTGTGATTATCACAGACGAATAGACTATTGAAAATATTTCTAGAAGATTATCAAACTTTGCGCAATATTATTTTGATGATGGGCATTCTTTCATTTCTCAGTTGTTACACCCGCGCCTGAGGCAATCCTTCAAATAACAGACCACTGAGACAGTTTAGCAAAACCTCTTTTCTTGTTTGGCTACTTATCTCAACACGATCTGTTAGCATTGTCTTCTGCCCCTTAATAGAATACATCGATATCGTAAACAAACCTCAAACAGCTGTGATCGCTGAAAGCGCTCTGTTCACCTCCATTCTCTAGCAATCCCGTCGGCGCTTCTGAAGTCCAGTCAACTCATATCTCATCTCTGTTCTTTTTAATTAAAAATATGCCAAAGGGATTAACACACGATTGTGCCAGCGAATGTTAAGAGGTCGGTAAGGTTCGGATTTAAACAGAATTTGCGCAAAAAAGTCAACTGTCACATTTCAGTTTGCCTAATTCTTATAGCGAAGGAATCGAAAGCGCATTGAACTACAATGGCCACAATGGCACATGTCAGCGAAAATACCCTAAAAGGATAAACTTTTGTCTCAGCGTAATACAGGGCTATATTTAGATCATACTCGCACAAATGAAGTAGCCTGAGAGCTTATAGAGAGCGTGCGAAAAAAAAAAAGAAACAAATGAAACTTCAGTCTGGAATTTCGTTACAAGCATGTTTTGGGCTGGGGGCGTTAGGTTCCTTAGTATGTTCTAGAGAAACCAAAATTTTATAAAGTGGGCAATATCACGTTCTTACGCAGTTACTCTTTAACTACGGAAATTAGGCGTCTCGACAAAATGCAAATGTATTAGTTGTATTGTGAAGTATTTATACAGGAATGTCACAGATTATTGTGTATCAGTAACTGATGTATTGGCCTGGCTGTGATCTGTTAAATCACTCAGGAATATCATTACACGCAAGTCTGACCCGTTAATGTCAGCAGGCTATGAAAAGAGCTGAATTAACAAAAGCCGGCTTTAGCTGGATCACTTCGCTTAACTTTGACAAAATGACCTTAGAATTAATCTTTATGTGGCTGGAAATAGAACTGTTAATTTATGAAAACGTAAAGTTGAACTACAATGCAAGGTTTTCTGATTTTCTAAGGCAATAAACTGTATTCATCCGATGAAATCTTTCAGTTTTTGCTTCCATGAAATACAAACCTAAACATTGGAGATTTCAACATCGATCACTTAAACAACTTGACAAGATTTTGCAGCTCAATTTGCCTGTATAAAACTAGCAAATTGTTAGGGAAAGATTCCGAAACAAAGTTTTGTGGTACGTTTTGCATATTGGGCGTACGAGTTTAACATCACTTTTGAACGAAGACACTATGCCAGACAAGGCTAAGTTCTGGAACTATAACAGAGCTTTAATTACACTGTTCACTTAAGTGATGGCCTATATTATATGAAAGGCAATAGATTGGGGTCTGCTATAGGTCGTCTTTGCCATGTCTGAGGCACTTGTTATATTATTATTCAAAGCGACATGTCTCGCCGAGGTAATGAGCTTGACATAGACTTGAAACATGAAGTGAAACTTTGCACGAGGATATTAACGTTGTTGACATAAACAGCGACTTTTTAGAACATTGAGCCGATGAAGAAAAATGATAAACACTTCATAGACGTGATTGCTGCGAACTTCTAGACGTCCTATATTACACATTTTTTCCTGAACGTCTTTTTGATGAAGTTAATTTTTCTCTCAGTATGCGCGGACGTTCTCACCCTTCTCACCAGAGACATTGGGTTTTTTTTTGTGCTTTTTGGTTCACGATCCCTTCGATCATAAGGAAAGTAGTAGTGTGTGATGAATTTTCCTTGCAAAGACAATTTTGCCAGTTTCAAACTAATGAAAGTAGACCGTTAATTAAAATTCAATTGTGAAGTGGAACACGTACACTCTTCGCCAGGTTCATAAACTCCGTACGTACACAGTATAACAGTCAAATATCCCAACCACAAACAAACTCAGTTACCACCACAAGGAGACCCGCTTTGTCAATAGCTTTCGAGAGTCAAGACTGAACTGTCTTTTCAAGGACTGGAAACTTTGATTTTCTAAGTCTTTCGCGGAGGCAAATTGCACATACTTGTTTTTCACTATATTTGCAACTCGTTGTCTATAAAGGGGCACATTCTCAGTGCATCGGGGCAGCTTTTCTTCAGTTATTTTAATGAAGGCCAATAAAACCCATACAGCATCCATTTCTCTTGATAATATAGAAATCGCAAATAAATCTTTATCCCCATTCAGATCACCCTGCCGGTCAGTTTTTACTAATAAAGACTGCCTAAACTTCTATGAAATGTTGCCGAGTCTTTCCCTCAGCCAAACCATCGTTTTTTCTTAGTCTAATTTCTTACCGACTCTGATTTACGCTCTCAATTGCACTCAAAATTTTTTTGGGCTAAACGTGCCCATTTTCAGCGTATCTGGATTTGCCCTTTGGTCATTAAAGATCAATAGCACCCGTGGAGTCCCAATCAAGTCATACCTTTGCCGCTTCAACAAAACCCTGATAGACCTGAACCAATGACAGCGTTTCTTTCTCCTCAGACTCGGAATCTAAGCATTTGTATTTCGTTCAATATACATCACTTTGCTACGGGTGTTCATTTTCAGTATATAATCCTGAAAATAACTCAAAGCGAAAGCGCAACTTAGCCAGCAATATGAGGTTTAAAAAACTCCGAAATTACAACACCAGTTTGCAGTTCAGGACAAACTCACAAACGGGTAAGGATGATTTTTAATAACTTAACATTCAATTTTAATTTGCAGAAGCATACAGTCCAATCCCTTAACAAGCATAGATGGAAATGCTTTTCAAGGGCTAACAAAGCTCAAAGAATTGTAAGTTTCGACATCTTTCTTCTATTTTCTTAAATTATAGTTCTGTAGTTTGCTTTTTTCTACTTTTCTTAAATTTCCCTAACAGGTCTTTACATTTGTTTTCCTATTTCAATGTACCGTTTTATGCCATTAACGCTAGTACGTTTGTTTGGTTCTTGCAGATCGTTGAATAGGAACAATGTAACTATTCTCTCGAAAGATTCCTTCAAAGGGCTAACACAAATAACAAGAATGTAAGTTAATTCATATTTGTCATTTTTTTATTTCTGTTATTGTCAAAAGCTTCACGTTCTTATAATAGGTGTTTTAATTTCATTGGTTCACAGAGATCTATCCAGCAACAACTTGCAGATACTTCCTGATGGATTATATGAAGACACAGTCAACCTCGGAAAATTGTAAGTTGGTTAAGCTGATAACTAAAACTCATTTCCTTTAACTGCAATTTAGTAAAGGCCCAGTCCACATTACGCCGGAGAAATTGAAAAAAGACGTTTCCACTCTGAAAACACATCAAATGTTTTCTGTCCACACTACGCAGGAGAAATTAAAAATGCAACAATCACCGGTCATTTTGGATTTGTGTTCGAGGAAAACTCTGTCAGGGAAATCATATATTATCGTAATGTCATCGTTTTCGAAAAGCTTCATTTTCTACGTGTTTTTCGTCCACACTAAAACGCAAAGCTGGCGTTTTCAAATTTCTCCGGTTTGAAGAGCGTTTTCAAAAAGCTTTGTTTCAGTTTAGGTCGTGATGGATGTAGTGTGGACGGTAGGTAAAAATAAAGCTTCCTTTTATTAAATTTCTCCGGGTAGTGTAGACGGGGCCTAAATCGAATGGAAAGAAATCATTGTAGATGTTAAACCTGATACAAAAACAGTAAGAGATTATTCAGAGAACCTCTCTGCGGTATTGATGATTTGTAACTTGTAGCCCCCTTGTACCATTATATTTTTAATGATTTTCTTCTCTTCTCACAGATACCTTGATGACAACAAATTTACTTCAATATCTTCAAATCTCCTAAGAGGGCTTGGCAGATTGACTTATCTGTAAGTACTAAGAGGCTAGTGCAATCAGTCGCTACTCAGTGAACCATATTCGTATTCTCGGTATTTGAGTGGAACTAGCTTGCAATGGAGGCTCATGCGGCGAAATACCCAACCTCGTTCCCAGGGTCTTTTCCCTGGCTTGGGGGTGGGCCAGGGAAAAGACCCTGGGAACGAGGTTGACGGAATACCATTAAAAAAGACTCCCCGTATTAGCCTCAGTTGCAAGCTAGTTCCAGTCCTATACCGAGAACACGAATATTGTCCATTCTCGTGAATTTTATTTTTGAATGACCTAACATTAGGGAAGTTAGCCAATTATTCATAGCTGCGTGTGTTTCTTATTTTATGACCAGGTCATTAGCTGAAAACCAGATTTCTAGCATCGACAGAGAAGCGCTCGCTTCCATGGCTTCAAGTCTAAATACTTTGTAAGTTTGAATTTTCTTTTTCGTTTTCTCAATTTTATTCAGTTGAACGTGGTTGTTTGGTGTTAATTTTTTTTCTATGTTGTTGTTGTTGCAGAAAGTTGGACAACAATCGTCTAAGTGAATTTCCAGTGGAACCACTCGAGAATTTCACTGCATTAAATGAGTTGTGAGTATTTCCACACTAACATATCTCTGCTTTTCAAATCAGCACATGTTTTAGTTTATATCGAGTTTTGGGTCAAAAATTCGTCTGAGAAATACGGTCGTGTAGTTTTTGTACTAATATTCATGGCACACAGAGAGAAAACCAAACTTTGAGAGCAAAATTAATTTTCGATCTACTGGAGTAGTTGTGTAAAGACTCTATAAATGATTCGGCAATTAGGAATGAAGTTCCACTGTATTGCAAGGTACAGAAGGACTGAAGCTAGTTTGGTTAAGTTACTCCTTACTTATCGTGAGTGTAATCTCGATTATCAGCTGCTGATTTAGAAAATAAAGTGAGCTCGCGCTCCTCTTCTCCAAATACGCAACTTCCGATGACCTCTCTCTGGAGATAGCCTGCGTAGCAGCTGGCGTAAAACGGGGGAGTAGGGTAGAGTGGGCGGGAATGGAAGGAGGGGGCGTTGGAGAGAGTTCCGTCCACTTCCTCGTAGTAGCTTGTAGCACAGGCTGCACTCGAGACTACTGCTGAATTTGAGCCACTGTGAGTGCGATTTATATTGTTTAGCACAGCGTCCCAAAATCAAACTTTCATGGAGGTGTGGATGATGTTTAATAACGCAAGTCAAGGGCAAATTAAGCTTAAACAATTGCTGTCTTATTCCTCACAGGCTCTTGGAGAACAACCATTTCACTACCATCCCGGTGGAGGCCAAGCAAATTTTCGACAAAATAGCAGAGCAAAACGGTGTCATGTAAGTAGCTCGTCATAAAATGGCAATATTGCGCTACAGCTTAAAAGGATAGTTTTTGTACTCTTCGGATTTTTTTTTTTTTTTCAAAATTTGACAACGTGTAATCCAGGTACATTTTCTTATTGGTTAAACTTTGATGTCTGCTGTATTTACCTAAAAGAAAATGGTGTTCCATGTTCTCTAAGAAAACAATGTACGTTTTAGGTCTAGAAAAGCTGCTAGTAAACGCACTAGTGGAACGAGACCTCAAAAGTGCATTATTTTCTTAGAAACGTAGGAACAGCATCAGAATATAGCATGAAAAAGCGAAAACATTTACAACTAAGAAACGGTGGTGATTGCGCTGGCAACACAACATCCGGGAAAAAAGCTGAGTTATATTCCAACTATCTTTTAAGCAAATCATGAAAATCTTCTTTAGCACCTAAACTTTTTATTTTTTTGTTGTACAGCTGGATTTCTAATAATCCTTTGGTGTGCACCAAGGAACTTGAATGGCTACAAACTTGGCTGAAGCTTCACGCGATAATTATGGGGGGACTGGACGGAGTCACGTGCCGAACGCCCTTCGGTAACTTGAGTAAAGTGTTTGATTTTGACTTCAGTCTTTTGGGTAAGCAACTTACTGTTTTGTGTTAAAATCCAGTTTTAATGAAGCAAAGCAACGGACACAAAGACAGGGAAGCAGAGATGGAGCAGTGGTGAGAGCGCTCGCCTCCCACCAATGTGCCCCGGCTGAAGCTACTTGTAGTCCAAGCCATTTTAGTCCATTAGTCCAGGCTGCGATTAATGGAAGCTAATGGATCTTTCTAGAGAGCCGCTATCGTAGATTCGTACTGGAATGAACCTCCCGTAATCAAAACTGTTTTAAAATTCTCTCCACCCCCCTCTACTCAAATAAATAAATTAATGAATAAATAAATAAATATTAGCTTTCAAAGGGTCAGTAGTCATACCAATATGATGGCAACATCATCAACTCGGAGCTTGTGCAATAATGCAGTATACATTCTTTTTATTACTAAATTACAGATTATTGGCCGATACCCGGGGACATCGATGTAACACCTTCACCTACAGCTTCATCTGATTCCTCGACTATAATCGCGTCCTCAGCAGCACCAGTTGAGACCCTCGCTACGTCATCATCTACATCATCAACAACGACCACCTCCACGTCATCAACGGCACCAACTACGTCATTAGCTACGCCATCAACTCCGATTGTACCAACGTCATCAATGACAACAGCTACAAGGGATACGTCTTCAGTGACAACTATGACTAAGTCATCAACTGTGATCGCCGTTACTTTGTCTTCTACGTCACATTCCTCACCTTCATTATCAGTGACGACAAATCCTCCGGAAGAAAAGACAGTCACGTCGGCAGCAACTGATGAAGCAACTGCTATTTCTACACCTTTGACCTCGACAGCAAAGGAAACTGAGACGACTGGAGAGGAGACCGTGACTCCTGGATCAAAGATTGCTGTTTCCACAAAGTCAATTGAACAAGGTGCGCGCGAATACATTATCTGATAGGTACAAAGAAAGGCCGCTTGAGTAAAATGTGATGTAAATTTGTTATTTCCTATATTTTTCCTCCTCGTATATCGGCTTCGGTGTAAATGGGAGTTCGACGTGAGTGGAAAATATTTGTTGACAAACCGAATTGTTTTCGTCCGATCGGAAACACGCAAGGGCACTCAAAAAGCATGTCGCCCCACGATGACGTCACCTTACTTAGTCTCACCTGTAACACTGACAGCCTTGTGTGAAGCCCTTACTTGGCTTCACGCGTCTTGTCTTGTCGCTGTTATTACTGACGGAGTTTCATATATTTTTTTCTTTTCACTGTAGAGAGTGGATCAGAAAAGAAGTTTCTCACAAGAAATCAAGAGGTTATTCTGTCCGCCTCTGCGGTTGGGGTTTTTCTGATTGTGGTAGTTGCTGTTGCGTTGTATTTCTTCAGGAAGAAAGTGTTGTTACGACAGAAAGCGTAAGTAAACCTAAAAAGGTCTATTTGTTCCTTATTAAAAGCATTTATCCTACTGATTTTACGTTTACTATATTGTAACTAAAACCAATGTTGTTCTGTCCTTCCAGTCCGTAATGACCAGTCTTCTTTTTTTTACTTATATTGCCTCAAGTTTTTACTGATATAGACTTATAAAAGCTTATAAAAAATCTGGCGTTCTGTACCGGTTTTTCGTAAAGTCACCCACAAATCGAGGTGCGAAAGACCGACCTGGAAGGGAGAATACACCCGTGGCGCCCAAAACCTCAGCGTAAAGAGCGAGGGAAAAGAACGCAGCTAACTACAACCACGAGAGACTTTAGGAAAGTCCGAGGTTTAGAAAGGAAAGGCGCAGCGATATTATTTCGCTGTGTTCTTGTCTTTCTAAGAATTCTGAACACGCTCAACTTTCTTGGAAACAGATGCAGAGACGTCTGAGGTTTAACTGAACAATTCTATACTGATGACGTAGCTGTATAGACTTACCTGTGGCGCCTCTGATTGGTTGTTATTTACGCGCGAAAATTCAAAACGGAGACGCTAGTCGTATTTCTCAGGGTAGAGTTACGTCATTAGTATGCAATTTTTCATGTGAACGTAATCTCAGTCAAGTTTTTCTCAAGAGAAGGACGGGAACAAGAGGGCGGGAAGAATTGAGCGTGCGAAAAAAAGACGTCCGTCTGCTACAAGTACAGGAAACATCGTGCTGATTTTGTCTCCTTTTGTTTTAGTTACGGCAATGGGAAGCTTCCAGGAGCGATGTACGATCGAGTCCATGCTGTGTAGCCTTTAATGGGAGAGACGATACTTAATGAATCATTCAGTGATGAGCGCAAGGTTCATACGCGGCAGAAGGAATTCCACTGAATTAAAGAAACCAATCATCTCAGCGGCTGAACACCGGCGTGTCCAAGGAATAACAGGGTCTGCAGCCGAGAAAAATCTTTTGAAGTCGTCCGTACACCTATGAAGAACAGATTATCGAATTGATAAAGAAACGTTCATTCAGTGAATTCAAGGAAAAAGATTATGTTCCCAGATCAGAGTTGACAAAGGTTAAAAACGCTATTTATTGTAAAAAGACAGAAAACCAGCGTGGTAGTGGATAGACGAAAATACCCACAACAGAACATGTTTTAACCACTTCCAATTTCATTTGAGTCATGTTCATCATAGTTACTGCGTGTGGTTCAATTTCCTTATTTATATGGTTTTTACCCGAGATAATGTTTTAGAGATGCTACGATAAGGTTTTTAGAAGTAAAGACTGTATGTTATACATACTTAATTAAAATCGCAAATTAAAGCGACCCTTACAGGACTAAGTTGTAATCAAGTTGTTTCTTCTTGTATTCCTTGTTGAGAGTATCCGCTAAGAAGTCTGACTGACTGACTGACTGTCTGACTGACTGGCTGACTGGCTGACTGACTGTCTGACTGACTGGCTGACTGGCTGACTGGCTGACTGACGGACTGACTGACTGACTGACTGACTGACTGGGTAGCTGACGGACTGACGGCTAACGCTGATTGATTGAGAGAACGACCAACCTACCGACCGACTGGAAGGTTTTCAGTCTAAATTGCAGACTTTCTTAAGTCTTTCGCGTTCTTTGCACTCAAGTTTTAAGTGTCGCAGACATTTTTCAATTTCTAAGCTCAGATTTCGTAACCCGACTTGTAGGCAAGTCCAGCTAAATTGAACAACATGGCCCGGCTATGAAAAACATTCTTCTGCTCTAAATAATTCAGAACTGCCCTCCAAATCACCTAGTAATGGTTTCTTTCAACTCAAGTTCAACCAACAAACAATTTTTATCGTAAGTTGCAGCTCTACCACTCCAGCAGCAAAAGATTCATATTGATAGGCTAAATCACGGTTTTCGAGACCATCTTGACGAAAAAGAAGCGGTAAGAAATTACAGTGTTTGTATGGAAATCGGATGGCAAATAACTTTTTCAAAAATCGAATTTTACATAATTTGTGAATCGCAAGGATGTAGCCTGGCTAGAAGACGTTCAGTTAATTTTTGTAATTTTCCACACATTTGTTTGTAAATTTGGTTGGGTATACGCGGTCTAAAACCGTGAATTGGCCTATTGTAATAATGGTTGCCAGCCGGTCGTTTAATGTTCAAATGAATCTTCGACTTGCCAGTTTATATTTTTGGTATCCGGAGAGCGACGCAGAACTAAAAATATTTCGACTTTTGAAATAACCAAAAATGGTCTAGCTCTCATTTCCTTATTTTCTGCCATTCCCAAGTCAAATTCAGCAGTCGGACGTCAGGCTGTATCGCGTGTTGGCACTGACAGCAAAATATTGATAAATATATTACTAAGTAGACGGATGTCGAGACTAATTATAAAGGAAATCACTCAGTCCACTCACCGAAGAAACCAATAACACTTTGATACAATAACACAACGCCAAGATTTTGAACCGCGAATGAAACATAGAAAGCATAAGTCTGAGGGCAGTATTTTTTACTTTTTTGAAGTGTTGGCAAATAACCGAATTGACTTATACTTAGTAAAAACATGCCTTTGGCTTCTCTACATGCTTTATAGATTCATATTCCGATAAAAAATTTATATAACACCGAAATATGGTTTTAGCCAGTCATAGTTTGGGTAGAAATATAATCGCACGTCTCAGTGAACAAACTAAATTGTGAGGCATTATTCGCGTAAATGGCATCGGTAAACAGGTTACGTAGAGAGAGCGGAGTCAAACATTGATGCAGTTATCCAGTTACAACCCATCTGGGCTACAACTAGGGGGTACATGTTGATTGCCAAAGCCCTGGTCCAACCTCCCCCCACTCCCCGCCCCTCCACTTCAAGGTCCTGTCCCACTCCTCAAATCTACGTCCCATTGTCCACAGTCTGCATGGAGGGAAGGGATGACCAGATCTGAGAAATCACTGCGATTTGTCCAAAAAATACTTCTAAACAAATCACTCCATCGCAAAAAAACTCTGTCATACATGTATATGTTTTGGAAAGTTTTTGTTGCTACTAAAAGCTACTGAAGTTACTGATATGACACCGGCGAAAACTGGCAGTTTCAACGATAAGCTTGTACCTCGAAGTTTCCATGGCAACGACCGTGACTTCCTCACGATCGACTTTTGAAGCTAGAGATAAAAACAGAAATGACTTAGCAGAGCGAAGAAAATATGTCCACAACTGCACATTGTGTCTCTGGCTACGGCCAAGGTACAGACACGTCCGCTGTGCTCACTAATCGTTCAAAGTACATCACGATTATCGCGGATGAACCATATTTCTCGCGTCATTCGAGAACATTTCCGCCAGCCCGACAGAGGAAGGGAACAAGACCTATGCACAAAACAACCCTTACATATGAAGTTAAACCAGTTCAAACTACATATGTCAGCTGTATGAAGGCGGTAGGTAAACATTTCCTCTTCTTAAACAGTGTGAGGAAACAGGTGTTCGTTGTTTAAGTTTCACCCAGTGTATGAAGCGCCAAGGCAAACAACAGAAGTGTTTGCAATAACGTGAAAAGCTTCCTATTTTCATACTCTCAAGCTTATTCTTTCATTCATAACCTTCACTCTTTCAGAAACAAGAATGCTTCTTAAGATACGTGTTTTGAAATTTTCAAAAGGCTCTCCCGAGCCTAAATTATACACATTAGCTTGTAATCTTGCGTCTTGTTCGTGTCGAGCACATCGGATTATTGACATGTTATTGAAAGCTTTTATCCGGTCAGATCGATTTGATTAAAATGGATCTAAAAGTAAGTTATTGAGTCACAATGACAAGATGGAATTAAGATGAGAAAGTACTAAATACAAGATATAATCCATGTCTTTACTGCCACTCTATAAAACTTTATTATTATTTTTTTTGAGTGGGATAAACTTATATGGCAAGTTTCTGTTAAACTAGAAACTTTTTTCTAGCTGTGATGTCTTTTCTCTGGGGTTTGATGGTTGGTAGTATGGAAACTCTTTATTTAGGCCTAGAAGCTTATTATCCTAGGCAGGGTTGGGGGGGACTTCCATATGAAAAGGTCAGGGATGCTCATGGGCTTACTTAGGGGTAGGAATCAATGATTCTCACTTACTTAGGGTGGTTATGGCAAAACGCTACTATTTTTAGCAGACAAAGTATAGGGGGAAATAATCCTTGTCAGCGTATGGGGTGACTCCCATATGAAAAGTTCGGGGATGCTTGTCGTCTCGCTCAGCGGTAAAAATCAAAGATTCTGGTCTCACTTAGGGTGTTAATGATGAAACACTACTATTTTTAGCTGTCAAAGTACTGTTTAGGTAGCATTCGAAGAAAAAATGAAAATAAAAGAAATGTTCTTATTTCATTTTTAATCTTGATCTCTGCTGATCTCTCTAGTCTGGTCTACTAGGGCAGGCTGCTTTCCTGAACAGCTGCTGGTAATCAAGCCAATTCCGTTTTAAGCGATACTTTATAGGGTTCAAATTAAGCTGGAGCCACAATCAGATTGCAATTGGTCCCCTTTAGGGGTTTAGTGGAAATTTTCTGACAAGCATCCCCGACCTTTTCATCTGGGAGTCCCCTGTGCTTATTAGGCCTGAGCACTGAGGAACAATGAACATAAAGTTAAACCCGGCCATTATTTGAAATCTGAGGGGAAATGAAAAATAGTTTGATAATAGCAGGAGTTCAAAATAGCGAAGAGTAAAGTAAATGACTGAGAGGCAAGTCTAAGGGAAATGGTTTTGAGTATTAAATACATGTAATGGGGAAGTTGAAATAATAATTGAGTTCATATAATTGAGTTCAAATTAGCAGGGTCTACCCCGCTCTCAAGGAATGCTAGTCCAATGTAGATGTCTTAGCTAGGCAGAGATCCTTTTGCTTAGTGCCAAGAATATAGACCCCTTGCTGGTTCCAACTTGTGACAAGTAAGCAGACTTTTCTGCTCAGATCTGATTGGCTTGCAATCAAGAACCCCAGGGGGTACACAGGTAAAATTATAGTGAATGGGAGGGGAGCAAAGACCTTTTTTTTGTTTAAGGACATTTTCTGGATATTTAGAAATTGTGTGGTAAATTTTTTTGTGATAAAAGAGCCTGGTAAGGACTTCTTGGGGGTTCTGTCATTTTTCATGCAAGCAAATTGTATCAGTTTCATTCAGGTATATCACCCAGGTAATTGACAAGGAGACTCCCTGTCTTTGCTGTTTATTTATCCTTTTTGAGAGTGAACATTCAACATGATTATTAGTGGGAAATTCTTTAAGTTGGAGTGATTTGCAGATTACTAAGTTAAACATTTCTTTTTTTGACTGTCTTATTTAAAGTTGGATGATAAAATTTTTGGATGGTTTGCTGCAAGTAAGATCTTCTTTTCTTTAATGTTACACAGAATTTCTCGGGACATAAGAATTTACAACCCAGTAGAAGACCGCCAGCTTACCCATCTCAACACACATCACACTTCAGCATTGGAATTCTACCAGGACATCAACTTAACACACACTCTAAGAAGACATATGTAAACCACAACACAAGACCAGTAAGTAATGTTAAATTTTGTTTTAATACTGGAAGGGATTTGAGAGAGGAGACTGTTGGGGCAACATTTCTTATAATTGTTATTTTGTGAGAACAGCAAATTTTTGCAGGGAATCAGAAGATTTGAAGAATGTATCTAGAAACTAGAAAACATCAAATTTATTTGAAGATTTGGAGGCCTGCCTCATCATATGACCATGTACTGTTGATATAACACATGGGGAAACTCCCATATAAAAAAGATGGGGGTACTTGTTCTTCTTTTCAGGGGTTAAAAAACGGCTTTCATATCTCTTAGGGTGTTCAGCCTCAAAAGGTACACAGCGGGAGCTTTCACAGTACCTCTGAGGGTATTAAGTGGGCAAAAAAATATGATTGAGATATTTGACAATCAACTGTATGAGGAGAAGGTATTTGAAGCAATCGTCTTTACTGTATTAAAAAGTTATGAAAGTTTCAGTTAATGTGTTGTTCTAGAATTAATACCTTTTAGGGGTGAAAAAGTTTTCAAGCCATGCTTACAAAATAGGATCTTCTTTCCAAAATTTTTGCCGAGCCCCCCATTCTTTTTCTATGTGAGCTCCCTCCCCTCCCCCTGCATTTTTAAGTGAAAACTACTTTAATCCTGGGACTAAATTTTTCATGGCCATCTTACTTCATTATCTAAACTTACAGGCTGAAGAAATTCACGAAGATAACATCAGATGGAACGCTCAGATGGCAGGAATTGATATGGTCCAATCAACGAGACAACAGGGCTCACAGGAGGTAATTTATCATTATCAGACTAAGTATTTATAAGATCTAGAATTTTTCATTACAATTATCCACAGAGTTCCATGTATATGTAAAGAAAAAAACCTGGGGTGGTGAATGGTAAATTCAAGATGGAAGGACCAATGTATTATGTTAGTCCAAATTAGCTTTAATTTGTAGCCTAGCAAAAGAAATCAAGACTCCAAGATGACAATGCAAAAGTAAATTATACATGTTTTATAAGATCATTCAGCACACCTAAAAAAAGAGATTGAATGTATTTCCCTTACTGAATCACATGATACATAAATGTCTGTGGTGTATCGGTCGTCAGCATGAAAAATTTAGATTGTTGGAATCTCTGGTCTGAGGCTACCTGTGTTGGGTTTGTGAGGTGTCTCAAGTGCATATTTGCTGGGAGTTCAACCACAAGATCCCAGGTCTACATTGGGGCTGTGGTACAACAGTACAATGTATCTGATTTCAAATGGAGTCGTAATAAAAGGGGTACATGTAGATGTGCTGGCATGTTGGATAAAGTGTATGAGTTCAAGCTCTGACCAGGGTCATTGTCTTCTTGGCAAGAAGTACATGTATCAGTGGGTTTTGCCAAACTGTTAGGGCAATCTGACACAATACCAGGGGAGGGGAGAGGGACTGTGATAGACCACCATCCCTCCCAGGGGGAGAAGCAATATAGGTACTTTACAATAATATATGTACTTGCTATTTTGATCTTTGTCTGAGTGGGACTTGACTTTAAGTGTACTCCTTTTCAAGTTGTATATCCTTGATGAAGAGCCTGCAAAAGGGTCTTTGAGGATCTTAGTTAAGATCAATAAAGATTAGGATCTTTCTAGGGTCGTTTAAAGGGGTAATGCTCAAAACATCAGCCTCACAAACTCACTTTAGCAATTAATCTAACTATATCAACTTGAAGTTGATAAATAGTCGAGTTTAATTAATTCACTTGCCTGCTGACATAGTCCAACAGTACTCTACACTAATACTTAAAAATAATTTTTATGAAAGATCTCCTAAAGATCTTGCAAGGATCCTCCAACATCTTAAAGTCTTTGGGCAAAATCTTTCAAGATCCTTGGAGACACATTTATAAAAAAAAAAAAAGCAGCTATTTGCCGCATCAGTAAACTTTGCATGTGTGCAGTTGTTAGAATATATTTCAACAGAGACCTCAATGTGTTATGATATTAATCGACAGATGAACTTTTCAACAACGTACCACAAGGTTCATGATCTTCTTGGAAGGCAACGAGGTCCAGGAGTTAAGAGACTTCCACCAATGCCTTACTCTTATAACATCATCACAGGTAAAAAGAAATTCCACTCAAACAAATTATAATGCTTTCAATGCTTAAAATTCCACCTGCATCATTCCTAACCAAATTATCTAAGAAGGTAATCAGTGATGCATCACAAAGTGCTAAGAGATTTATTAGGGTTAAAAAAGTGGGTTTAGTACCTCTGAGGGTGTTCAGCCTAAAACGGTCCACAGCGGTAACTTTTGTGGTACCTTTTAGGCTACTGAGCCGAAGAAAATCGACAGAAGGTAATTTGTTGTTTTAGAATTGATAGCTCTTAGGTGTGAAACAAAA
Organism: Orbicella franksi; assembly: GCF_964199315.1. NCBI lineage: Eukaryota > Metazoa > Cnidaria > Anthozoa > Scleractinia > Merulinidae > Orbicella > Orbicella franksi. The sequence goes on along the minus strand of NC_138150.1, from coordinate 23,673,010 downwards.
ATTCAAGGCACACCCACAAAACAGGATCTTGGAGTTCTTTTCAAAATTTCTGAAGAGCACCCCCATCCTTTTTACATGGAGTTACCCCTGGGCAATTTCCTTTTACGACTTTAGTGATTTGGTATTTACTATTACTGACAGTATTTTTCAGGTCATTGTTTTCGTCTCAAAATAGAGTCTGGCTTGTGCACTGTTGTATGGAATTTGGGATGGGTAGAAACTAGATAAATGTTTTTGTAGAATTGCAGTCTGGTTTAAAATAGGACAGATGAAGTCTTCCTATTTAGGGCTTAAATAGGGCAAAGGTTTCAGGAAGTGTGCCACACACCAACCCCCTATACAAATCCCCCTCTCCTCCTGGTTTCCACAGTTAACATTCAAGTGGGACTGCTCAGATTGCATCAATTGAGGGCAGGTCCTTGGTGGAAAAGATAACCTCACACTTTGTCAATGCCCTGTATTTACAACACTAATGATACCAATGTTCTAACAGGTGAACCTCGTCCCAGTCAGGTGGGCGATGATTACAGGCTCACGTCAGGAAACAGAGTTTTACACAGTGCTTGTCACAGTGATCAGGGACAGCAACTTATTCTTGGATAGCTGTCATGTCTACTTAAGGAAATGATGAAAATTATGATGCAATAGCAAGTGATGGACAATTCTCACTCCAAAATTGTAAAATCTGCAAAGTTTCAAAAGTCCTAGGTGTTCCATGTTATTTCCCTTTCAATTTCTCCATGAAATGAAAAGCTAGTGTGAATATTGTGTGGTTCCTCAGGGGGAATATCAAAATGAATTTTGTTTCTAATATTTTTGTTTTTGGTCACAAGTAAATATATATTCTCTAAATGCAAAGAAGTTATTGCCAGAGAGTAAAACTCAAATGCAATAATCTGTTGGGGGCATTGTTAAAATTTTCTTGTACATATTAACATGAACAAAATCCTGGATTTTGTTAGCTTTTTGGGAATTTTATGTTTATTTTATCAGTAATTTCCAAGTATTTACCAATAGAAGATGAAGTTTCATGTTTTCTAAGAAAATAATGAGGTTGAGAAAAACTCCTAGTGGATGCATGACCTGCTAGTAGATACATGCTTGATTTTCCTAGAAAACATAGGAACTCCATCTTCCATTGTGGATGAAGGAGTGTGAAGGTGAATGGAGGTGACAGTGGATGAAGATGGAGGTATTTTGATTAGGTGGATGAGGTTGAATGCATATTAGACAATAACGTACACAGGGGCAGATCTAAGGGGGGTGCAGGGGGTGTGCACTCCCCCTGAGATGAAGCCTTCTTCTTCGTGTTCGCTTTTAAAATTTGTTTCTCTCACCAATCAGTTACACCACTCCTTAGTGGTGCTCCCCCTCCTAAGAAAAATCCTGGATCTGCCTCTGGTACACTTCTGACACTTTATACGGAGCACACGTAAAAAAAGATAGTGCTTATTGTGGGAACCGCGAAAAAAGGGGATGACACAAATCAAATTTTCATCGATTTCCCTGAAGTGCTCACCTCCCTCTGACAGGGTTAACTCGCCCCAATATAGAGCTCTTTTCAGCTCTTTCGGCGACATGCTTCTCTCTGGGTATGAGAAACAGCTACACGCGATGACTAATACAAACGAAGAATGAGAGCAGAACTAGGAAACACGGTACCGCCGAGCTTCAAGTTTGGCGGCTTTTCCTGTGACTGCAAAGCACGCTGGGACGTTTTGTCCAGAGCGCGAGATAACCCACGCGCGAGTTCGAGAAAGAGCGAGGGAAGAAAGTAGATCGGAAAAGCTATGAAGTAAGTACAATCCTAAACGTTAATGGCTATAGTCGTCCACATTAAGATGAGATGTCGTTAAGCTTGGGAGTTCGAGTTGTTATAGAACGTAGAACTCTGACGGACTAACATTTTACCGGGCTTTTTCCAGAAACAGTCAATCACACCCGGACTCTCTCTGTAACATTTAATCTCTTCTTTGGATGATTTCAAGATTCTGGTGTGCCTTTTCCAGATGCAGTTTAGAGAGGAATAGGGTAGTGTAGGGTTGTATGCCGCGTATCGCAAGCCTCTTGGGGCAAACATGCAATCTATGAGCACGCTCGGAGCTAACAAGCTGCTCACAAGTCAATGTCGTTCCCAGAGCCCATGGAGCTCTGGAATAATCAATTTATAATTGACGGCTGACCAAACGACACGTGGGCTCTGGAGACGAGATTGCCATGTTTTAAACCAAGGTACGCATGCGCCGTGAAACCGGAACTCCTAAAATCTTGGAGTCTTGAAATTGATTATTCCAGAGTTCCGTGTCTTGGCGCTTACCAAAAGACACGGGCTCTGGAACGAGATTGCTCACAAGTCACCCTCGTACCCATCGTCTTCGTTCCCTTTGACCAGCGGTCGGGATCGCTCGTTTCGTTTCCAGCATGCGCAGTAAGGAACGAAGACTCGAGGTACGAGATGGCTCACAAGTATTTCTATGGAAGAAAGAAACGCAAACAAACCTCTTTGGCTTACATTTTATTAGCATAAACGATCATAAACTTACAAAGGCATTAGTAGGTTAGTAATAATTATAACGTAAGAGATGCAAAAATGAACACGATCAAATTACATAACTTTGAAGTAACAAACTAATCTCTGGCGACAAATTTTCTTCGTGACTTCTCGAAAAAAATCGTAAGAATTAAAAACCCAATGTAAGGAGTGAGATGTAATCACAACCTGTTTAACACAATCTTAACAGTTTAGAATTCATACGTTCATTCATCACAACTCGAAAATCTTCAGGGCTCTAGCATTGTAAGGTTGAACAACTTTAAAGTTGAAACAACAGTAAGTTAGAAGGTTTGGTAAGATTCACACTAGATTGAACTACGATTCAAAGTTAACTTGAAATGATTGAAAGTTTGTTGGTGTTTGTGTCGATACTCTTGCCTACGTTTGACGTAATTCAACTGTCATTGTTTCTTTTCTTTTTTTTTTTTTAAGTTCAGGTATTAAAAATCTCGCCAAGAATGTTTTGTTCCCAGAGAATATTGTCAAATTAACCTACCAACCGATTACAGAAACCTTCAAAAAGTTAATTGTACATGCAGATAAACATCAATAATGTGCAAATTATCAACTTACTATAATCATTAAATGTCATAAAGTTCATTGCAAATTAAGATCAAGAAGGCCAAAAATACTTATAAAACCCTGCCAGGATAAAATCCGACAAGCAACAGCCTGAACTGCAACACCACCACATGGGCACCACAATTGTTTCCTGTGTCTAACAGTAAAGTACATGCAAATGTCAAACCGAGATCGACAACATAAAGACCAAAAACAACAAGGCTGCTTTGGCATTCGGACTAGCCCTCTCCACCCCTCCTCCTCTTTCATGGCAGGGTATAACTAAGGCCAAAAATACAAAACACGGTTTACACTGCTAACAATAAATATGCAGAGTGACTGTCAGGTAACGTTAACTAATTTAACACAGAACAGGAAATTGAAAATCACCAGTTCTTGTTTTTAACTCACTAATTAAATAAAGTAAATGGTCAGGTGTCTTTACGAGGCAAAACTTGTACAATTAGAGGCTCCACCAGGGATTAACCCCACAAGGGAAAAGGTTTCAATATCCGCAATAGCGCTTGATTGAATTTGTGCAGGGTAAGATCAATCAATTTTTGACAGGGCCTTAAGGCCGAATCAAAGAACATCAATCACAAAATGAGTGGGCATGGGTACTAATTCGACCAGCCCCACCCCACTCCCTGGCAGGCCTCTTTGTTTAGTGTTCCAAATTCCTTGTGAGGTACTATCAATTTAACAGAAAGGAAATTCACAAGTAGTGTTAACCACTAAACTAGCCAGGAAAAGTCAAAACAAGGCAACACAGTCTATAATAAAGATAAACTAACAAAAATAAGCTGAAAAAAAAAATCACCAAAGGCTTCAGAAAGCCTTGCATGTAGATGGAATTTTGCAGCATAAGCGATGACATTACATGGTGAATTTATTACATGCTGCAATCATGCTATTTAGGTTTTTAATAATTTTAGAGGGCAAAGGAAGACATTGTCATCCTTACTAGTGACATACCAATTAGATAAAGCATTAAATAGACGGGTTTTTTCGCATTTCGCACGTCTGCGCTTGCGCTAACCTTGTCTAAAATGCTAACTGCTGTTTCAACTTTCCTTATCACTAAGTACTTCTAACAGTTTACAGAAAATCGTTTTCACATCTAAGCCATGAAGGTTTTTACGTTAGTTTGTTTCGATAACTTGTAGATACATTCTCAAGAATATTAATTAATGCCCCTTTCAGAAAATCTGAGATGTATGTCAGCTATGGGCACTTTTGGCAAATAAAGGAGCTGAGTAATAAGTTTGAGGTTTGAAAATCGTTACGTAAGGTGTCGTTCTGCTCTCTACAGATCTACAATAATTTCTTCAAATGTGAAGCTATCGACGATACACTTTGCAACCGTCTTAGCGCTACGTTCTTTACCTTTCAGGGCATTTGAGTAACTTATAACTTTGTTCTTTGCTCCCGCTTTGCAAAATGGAAAAGATTGAATGGGAGGCCATCAAGGTAAGAGGTAAATTTTATAAGTTACTCTCGCTACCGTACATACGACGAATGCCAGAAACACTGCTAAACCAAGCTCGTCGCCAAACCACTTACATGAATACCACCATAACAAAATCTTTCTTAGTTGTGCAAGCATCGTAAGGTATTATCTGTGGCATGCGGTCTGCTTTGATAAATAATTGCTGTTGTTAGCTACATGACTGTACGTAGCCTTCGTAAAGCTGCCCGCCGACTTACGGCTTTCTATGATGCTTCTACGGTGGCTGGTGTGGTTGGCCCTTGTTAGCTCTTGGAAGAGTAGGTCATGTTTATTCACATATTCCTGTGCTGTTGACATCACACCCAGGCTGTCCAACCTTCATACATCTGACTCAGATTGTCCACACTTCGCGACTCGCGAATCACAAAGTCAACCTGTAGGAAGAGGTTTCAAATGATGAAATCAAAAGAGCTACGTCACGGTTTGCGCATCTTGAAAAGTTTAGCCTAAATTTTTCAAGTTCGTCATATGTAATCCGTGTTAATCTTCTCCAATCTTAACCATCTTTGTTCCCTTATGGTTTAATATTATCTCTTTGGTGTTTTACTATCTTAGTATACTATTATTTTCAGGTTTCCTTCAATTTAAAGGTAATTTTGTACGTGGCCAAAATAACTCAAAATATCAACAAAATCCTGAATATAACAACAACAACAAAAACAACAACAATAACAACAATAATAATAATAATAATAATAATAATAATAATAATGATGATGATGATGATGATAATAATAATAAACGGTAAACTCCTGATTGTAGTAAAGAAGCCTTGTGGCGTCTTAATTTTTTCAGAAGTACAGACATGGGCTGAACGTTTTCGAACACGTTCAGACACAAACGTTGATTACAACGTTGGGTTAGACCCCTACAAAAACTGCTTGCAAGTCGAACGTGAGTCCAGGTGGGCATTTGTCAGCTAATCAAGTTTCTCTTAACAGTAGTAAATTATTGTCAAGCAGGAAAATGACATTTTTTCGATGAAACACCATACTCTCAGAAGTAACATTGGAAGGATATCTATGGCAACCACTAAGGAGCATTTCTTATTCGATCTCGAGAATGATAGCATCAGAGCAACAGTATGCATAGAAGATAAGACTGGGTCTACAGGTATTTTCAAATCATTAGTATTTGGGCATTTTGAACACCAGTTCACGGATCATACACTGTTTGTAAACTTTTGGTTTTACTAACCTGGTCTGGAACAGACATTTTCTTGTTATCTTGATCTCTACCATCCAGCTTAGATTTGACTCGTCGCCACACACTGATCGCGTAAGTGTTACGCTCTTGAAGGGCTACAAATAAGAGCACGAAACTCGACAATTAGCCTTCAAGACACACACTTTTGACCTCTCACGATTCAAACTAAATTACGCCAAGAAAGTTCACGAAAAGTTCCATGACTGTCAGAAATAATTCTATTTGGATCGACCAAAATCTTCTACCCTTCTGAGCTGAAGGACGAAACAACAGAAGACGTCCATCCTGTCGTTAGTAAAACTAACTGGGATCGACCTTAAATCCAGACCTAGTTTGACTCCAAAAATCCACTTACAACTAGGCGACATAGCGGAATTGTCAATTACGATACATTACGATAACGGAAAAGATATTAACACCATACCTTTGCCGGTTCTTGGGTCTCTTGCCAGAGTTGTTGTTGAAATTCGTCTAGGGCTCGCTGCTGCTACGAGTCTGACAGAGGCTGTCGGTGAGCCAGCACCTGACGGACTAGCTGCAAGGTCCCTCTGTAGGATGACTGGGTGAGGAGATCCAGTGTCGGATGGTCCCGGGGAATCCTTTCCACCCGCTGCGACAACGTTGCCCCCTTGGCGAAGAGCTGCAGAATTTACATACACATTAGGATCTGACAGAAAGAGTGGATCTTGAACCAGTGAATGATACTAAGTACCCCTGGATGGAATGCTAGTCCGTTGCATGCCTCCCCCTCCAATCCCCCGCTCTCAGCAATTTGCCGCTGCGCAGTCATGCACCTCGTTAGAGAGAGAGGTACTGGGAGAAGAAAGTGCCAACGATAGTCAACGCTTTAACTAACGACTTCTAATCTAATGCCAGGCCACTGAGGCTCATCATAGCAGAATCTGTAAGCAGCCAAAGTCTTTCGAACGTCTTGTAAGTTAGAAGGAAAGTGATACAAATGTGGCGTTAACTCATGAAAAAGCGTTAAGTAGCACAGTGAGATGATAAATTCTACCCGTCACACCTTCATAAAAGAGAAGCTGAACCCAAAGACACTGAGGTTCGAACTATTGATTTCCATATCAGCCAGGTTCCAGTGCGAGTAAATTTTGTTTACTAACTTACTCTATAAATAGTCAGTTCAGTGTCAGTTTCTACAGTTTCCTTTACCTGATGCAAATGTGGGTGGTGGAGCAACAATAGGTGTCTTGCCTGCACTGGACCCAGACTCATCAGGAACAAGCGGTGAAGCTAGCGACAGAAGATGATCGTGAACCCTGAAAATAATCAATGAGAATGAATAATTACTTTAAAAATTTTCAAACTGAAGTTTATGGGTATAGGGTGGCAAGAGTGCCACAGTTGGGGTAAGCGCTCGCCTTTCAGCAATCATCTGACTCTGGCTTGGTGTCATATGTAGCTTGCCTGCCTGGCACCGATGGTTTTTCTAAGGGTTCTCAAATTTTTTCTTCTTCCTTAAAAATCAAAATTCCAAATTCTAATTCGATCCAGAATGGGAGGACCCGCGGGTACAAAACATAAAGCGAATGTGGGTAGCGCTTTACTGTTAAACGGGAGCAAGCTTTCCGAAAGTCAACTAACACTATTACAATAACTTAATCCGTTTGTTTAGAGGATTAGTGCAAGTCAAAAGGGAACAATGAAACTACAGTAATACCAAAACATGGCACATCCGATTAAAATCAGTTTGACCACCAGATAACTTACCATTGCACAAGAGATTTGATTGACTTCACCATGGACTTCACTTCAGTGATGTTGTCTTCCACGTTCTCTCTTCCATCGCTGATCTTCCCACTACAAACTACATAAACAGCAAACAAGATTAAATTTGCCTCCATTTTGATCAAAATATTGATTATCTTTGCCGACTGCGTTACATTTCTTTTCATGTTAGTTTTCGGAATTTGGACGTACATTTCGTAAATTGTGATTCAATGTATTCTCATCACCTGTTTGCTTAGTTATGTGTTGCCTTTGTTAGGAGAAAGAAACCATTCGGGGGATTAAAGGGCTAAAAAAGGCGTAATGCTTACACCGAACAGCAACGATCTCGTATATATAAATTCAACCAAATATCACCCCAAACGTCACCACACAATAGCATAAGATTAACAAAGTTTCCGTACCTGCTAAAATGCTCTTAATCAGCTGTGCACACTCCTCTGATTGGCGGTTATGAGTGGATATAAACAGCTTGGCTGGGCGGGATTCCGCAGCCTCCTCATCCTAGAGTTAAAAACAGGAAATATACTACTTTACAACCCCTCTTACACTAAAACTTCACTAACAGGTTTTCAGTATATTCCGCTGTGCAAAGAGGAGTTCTAGTTTGGATGGTTCTTGTTTCTACCACTGTTTAGGGAGGTCTGATCGTTGGTTCTTAGTGGGGCTTTAGATACACTTGTGTCATGTTCTTTGGCAGATGTGTCAAGTTCTTTGGTAGGTGGGTAGGAAGAGAGGTAAAGTCTGCATACAAGCCAAGTGGCTCATCACGCCGGAGTTTATTCCGGTTTCTGTAGCATGAAGGGACCAGGAGTATTTCTACTACCCCCTGGATAGGATGCCAGTCCATCCCAAGGTTACCCCGTAGCATTAAATTTGTCGGTACCTATTTATTTATACACCTGGGTAGAGAGAGGCACTGTGTAAGTAAAGCCGTATAGCGTCTTGCTTAAGAACAGAACAATATCCCCGGCCAGGGCTCGAACCCGAATCGCTCGATTCGGAGGTGAGCGCACTATCCATGAGGCCACCGCTCCTTCTCAAGTTCTTTGGTAATCAGTCATAATTTTAGCACTGCCTTAACCAAAACTACGGCAAAATCACTGTGATAGTATCCCTTCAAAAGTGACAGAACTGTTGTCTGTATTTCCATAACAGTTCCATACGGCTGGCATAACAATGTTATGCTAAATTAAAGGAGGTCGTAAAGCTGTAATCTCACAAGCGTTACCTTCGCCATTGTCGTCAACATGGACTTGACATCTCCAATAAGCTGTTGATGGGATACCATTGTCGATTTCACTGAGCTTGCCTGTGCCTTGATAGAGTCCTTGAAAGATGACATAGAACGATTACCAATAACGTTTTGAAAGTAGCAAACTGGAACCAACTATAACATCACAAAAACTGTTCTTTCAAAATGGTCAGTCGGGGATATTGGGAAAAGTTATCGGATAGTACGAACATCCGACATGAAACAATGCATATGAAGAAAAATACTGGATGAATTACAAAGCTTCGAGTGCAATATATTATTTGGTTTTTCAAAGGGTGTTTAGCATAGAAATGCACGATTCCCATAAAATATATGAAAGAAAAGGACAATATAGCTTGGTCTGTGAATGCAAACTAAATTGTGTGGAGTTAGTCTTAAGTGCAGTGTTGGCCTTTTGTATACTACAATCCCCTCATGCATGGAATCCAGCGGTTTGGGAGGTTAGCTGGGTTTCTATAAATGTACACAAATATCTTTATACAATAAAGTTTGAAAGTTATTCTTATATGAGGGTGTGGATGGGGTTTACCGACAAACAAGAATTGGTCAATGGAATCTTAATGGAGCTCAGTCACGGCATTTTGAGTTATTTTGGCCACAAACAAAATTACCTTTAAATGGTAGGAAACCTGAAAATAACAGTTTAATAAGATAGAAAAACACCACAGACATAATGATAAACCGTAAAGAAACAAGGATGGCTAAGTATGGAGAAGATTGACACGGATGGCAAACGACGAATTTGAAAAATTGAGGCTAAACTTTTCAATACGCGCAAACCGTGACTGAGCTCCTTTAACTGTCAGCTGAGAACTTATGCGTTGTTTAAGTGACAACTGAGATCTGAGAAATGGTCCGTAATTTACCGACTACAAGGAAGTTGCTAAAATTTCAGCTTAGGAGTGGATCATTTCACTTTTGGGTGTGGATGATTTGGTACAGGCACAATTTTTTTAACCTTTACTTGTACTAGGATATGTGGATGCATGATATTTCTTTTCTAAGTGTAACAGGCTTTTCTCTCGGCTCACTGAACCTGCGTGATTGTTTTTTTCTCGGAAGTGGTTATGTGCATGAATTTGCTTGGTACAAATATGATTGCGGGCTATTATTTTTTTTAAACCACCATCCGCTCAAAAATCAAATGGTCGCCCTTTGTAACTAATATTCCGGCACCTCCATCCAGGCCCTCTTTATCTGACTGATCAGTTTTATTTCAGCCACTTACTCTGTTATTCATAATAGCCTGGGCTGCCTGTGACTTCCTACTCTTGATGGATGCCATCTCCTGGCCCACAGCCTCTAACTTGTTCTTCATCCAGTCCAGAGTAATAGGAGCCTCTGGTGGATACGATACCTTCACTTTCTTTGCTACCTCGGTCACATCATGCAGCTTTTCTGAACAACTCTCCAACTCGGCAGAGCTCTGTTGGCATCTGCAAAAGTCAAACAAAATGTTTAAATGCAGACAAGAAAGAACACACAAGAGATAACGTGAAACGCGGTGCATACAGCTTCAGATGGAATGGCCATTTTCGTATTCTCGGTAATGGACTGGAACTAGCATGCAATGGAGGCTCCTGCGGGGAAATATCATTAAAAGGAAGTTAATGCCATTTGCATTTGAAAAGATTCCCCGCATTAGCCTCGAAATAATACGAAAATAGCCTATTGTCTCGCTGTAACCACTTGATGAGTAGCCCAAACCAAGACCGAGATCAGAGACAGCAAGACTCAATTTTACACAGGATCCATGTTGATAGCAGTTTCTATAACTGAAATGGTCATCCTGAATAAATATGGTTATTATTATTATTATCATTTAAGACTCAGAAGCAATGTTTGCAGAGGCTTTGGCAACGATGAAGATTTTCTTAGCGCCTGGATTGTGGCGCTGTTTAAGATAGCACTAATAGCTAGGAAAGCGTTTAGGACACTATTAACAATGTGCTCTGAATATAAGTTCTCATTTTCGGTACTCGAGCTGGTATAGCACCAATTTCTCAAATTGGATTTTCCATAATCTTAGAAATTTTCTTTCGCACTTTAAAAATGACAAATTTTACTTTTCCCGTAGTTCTATAGCTTGACCATAGCACTGTCGAAGAAGCATTCACTGGAAAATGTTTCAAAAGTTCGCTCCAATTTTGCACTCAAAATACCTATTACTTAACACCTTAGTAAAGTTAATAGCAATTTTTTTAAACCCATTATTGTAAGGCAAAATATTTATTTTGAGAAGTTTCAAATTCCCGGTCTTTGTTAAAACCAGATGTCTTACAGTTAGACTGGAAAATAAGCGTGGTTTAATAAAGTTTGTCTGACGCATATAACAAGCAAGATATCTGTAACAGCTTCTCGGCCGATACTTTTAAAATCAAAAGATGTTCTCTGTTTTTCTGGATTCTATCCGAGTTGAAATTGATTTTTAAAACTGACGCTTCAGCAAGTTTCACTTGCGCTTTTCAGAAATTGAGAAAAATAGAAAGTCAATATGGCAAACTGATGTTTTCTGCGCCGAACATCGGAAGGAATCTCGAAAAACAGAGAACAACTTTTGAAGTGGGATATCGTTGAAATACGGACTGTTTTTGCTTTGTTTGTCTCGTACAGGCGACTTCCGAGTGCAAATGTACTTGTGGTGATGAAAAATCACCTGCAAACCTACGTCAATAATGCTGACAGATGCTGAATTTCATTCTTCTGCAAATTGGAATATGATGCATCAGGTTCTAACTGTCAACTGAGTCAAAATGGCTTAGATATGTGGCTTACCGACCAAGTGTGAGGTCAAGACGGTTGGACATTGGCCAAGTCGAGGTCCATAAACTCGCAAAAAAGAACGAGGCCAGTATCCAGCCATCTTGACCAAACAAGCTTGGTGAATAAAGCATTTATCTAATTATATGGCTTTCAGGAAAATTTCTCTGGCAGGACACAGTGGGTGGTCCTGAGCGGGCAAGATAGAGCCATCTTGCCCGCTTGGGTAGCCAATCACAGCACAGAATATGGTTGATCTTGCCCGCTCACGGAGCTAGCCATAAAATAAAATGCAATATTAAACTTTTCCCAGCTCCATTTCAAGTCAGTCAAACGAATTCTACAGTTCGCAGGTGTTTGTAGTTAAGTACATGTATATATGCATTTTCAAGCGTTTCCAAAGACGTTAAATAAATTTAAATGTCAGGAAGACAAAACCGTACAATACCAGGTTTTCTTTTGTGCTCAGTCCTAAAAAAAGCATTTCAGCTAAATTAATTCAAGATTTCTTCATCTTAACGGTCCATATTGCAAAACATCGCCGGAGCAAGTTCTCCTTGAACCCTTTCGACAAGTTACTGATCTGGTTTACAGCTACTGACTGTCACCATTACAGACATATACGAAGGTGGTTAAACACGACACCGCAAAAATCGTCTGCAGGAAATCGCCTCCAAGAAAACTAGAACGGATTGATATTAACTTCGTGTGTTCGATGAAGAAAAAAGAACCTGAGCGAATTTCTTGTTAGATGACAAGATGACAACGTGTTTTGTTCAAGATGATGAATACATATCACCTGCTCACAATAGTCAGTCCTTTATTGTGTACCGATGAAAACATTCTTTTAACAGTCTGCTAAGGCGCTTGCAGCAAAATGATCGACTTCCACTTCAGAATTCACCCTAAGGTTACGTAGACCGACTATTGTATGTCACTATTGGCGTACCAGAGGTTTAAATTAGAAAATTATATCAAATTATGAAAAAAAATAATTTTAGGGAAGCAGTCAAGCATCTCTGTTACAAAAGTTATTGAATCAAAGAAAATTTCATGTCAGTCATTCATCTGGTCCCAGTTGTTCAGGGGATGGAGATATATTTCGCAATATTAAAATGATAGCGTGCCGAATGTGTCCCATCTTCCAGCGTTAAGTAACAGAAGATAAATTAACCAAAAAAAAAAAAGGATCTCAGAAAAGAAAAGAGGAACCAAAAACAAAAATTGCAGTGAACACCCTGGTAGTGGTGCTTTATTCACAAAATCAAAAGGTTTGCATCTTTAGCCCATCTGATCTGTAGCGCACAAACTTTGAAAGTGCGAAAGGTTTTTGTTTACTCGTATACTCCAACAGTTACATTTTCCTTTGATAAATATAACAAAATGGGCCTACATTTTAGATTTGTTTTATGAACCACATCGCGCTTGATAGCATACTATCACGCTGGTTAAAAGTGCCAAGAATTGTCTTAATGGTCATCTGGCCGCAGCCCCTCTATCTGTTATTTACTGAAGCTTTCCTTAGTTGGCTTAGTTGTGACTTTGAAATGTATTTCTCACAATGTCCATGACAGCGCGTCGAATTTGTCTCATCTTCCAGCAATAAATAACGGGGTTTAATGATGAATTGAGAAGTAACAAGGTATATGAAGAAATGACAAAAACTTTCACCCCGGTACTTAAACCGAAGATTAAAAGGACAGTGAAACTACAAACCTGCGGAAGATAACAAAGCAGAAGCACTAGATACACGTAAAATGTACCGACTGCAGATTTTCTCAGCCTAGCAGCATTTATTTGGTCATTCTGTGCTACCTGCAGGGCTTGAATTTGATGTTTGTGGTGCCGCACGGAGAAATAAATCTTGAAATAAAGCATAACTGAGAGCAAGAGGCCAACTACTACAGTAAAAGCAGACACTATGTAAAAAATGTTCGGGGAGACCAAGAGGCGAAATACCGACACAAATGCACTGAACACCCATATCGAGATTACCACAGCAACAACACGCGTAGGAGTCACAAGTTCCTGGTATCTGAGATGGAGATGTACAGCCAAGAATCTGTCACCGCTTAGAGCCATGATTCCGAAAAATGACGCTGTAGTAAAAAAGTACGAGATAGCGAGAAAAGCGGTGCATAAAGATGAATTGTCTCGCTGTAACAACCACTTGACGAGTAGCCCAAAGTATAACGGCGCCACAAGTAAACCAACACCAAGATCAGAGACAGCAAGACTCAGAAACAATGTTTTCAGATGCTTTGGCAACGATGAAGATTTCCTTAGCGCCTGGATTGTGACGCTGTTCGAGATGATGGCGGTAATAACTAGGAACGCGCTGAAGACACTATTAACAATGTACCATGATCTTAAGTTTTCATTTTCCGTATTCGTCGGCTGGTATTGCAGCAATTCCTCACAAAACATGATTTTGCATAATCTTGAATGTTTTCAATAGTTACGGCGTTTTGCTAGAGTTAAATAACCCCGTGAGCTCCTGGATTATCTGATGCACGTTAAAGATGCGTTGATAAAATGTTCTCGAACACTTCTGTAATATGACTGTAACTCTATTGAATAAGCATTCTCTGAAAAGCCGTGTACTTAACACCTCATTAAAGTTCCTCATCACAGTCATAAAGCCATCACAGGACAAAATATTTATTTTGGAAAGTTTCAAATTACTTGTCTTTGTCAAAACCTGATGACGCACATTTCATGTGAAAAAATTAGCATAGCTTAATAAAAGATTTTGCCTGCCACATCTAGGAAGCAGGAAATCGTTGATATATTGGCTATTTTTGTTCCTTTCGTCAAATGTAACCTGCAAACCTTTATCATAAATGTTCACGAACTCTTAGAAATTTTATTATTTTACAAACTGGAATACGGTCAGTTCCCAACTGTCTATTTAGTCCAAATGGTTTTGTTTAAGCAATAACTTCTCCTTCATTTAAAGGCAGTTAAACAAATTCTAGAGTTCACAGGTGTTTCTAGGTGAGCCTGGCGATATCGGCGTAGTGCGCAAGTGCCACAAATTTCTAAGAAAAACAAGTTGTTTCAAAATGGCAGCCAGTTTATTATTCTTTTGTTTACAAGGTAATTAGCCCTCTTTGCCTCGTCAACATGTGTAGAACATAAAAGAATTTTGAAGTGAAAATGAGGCAAAGAGGGCTAATAAACATGCAAACAAAATAAAAATAAATTGGCCGCCGTTTTGGAATAAGGAAGGGTGGTCAAAAAGATTTTGAGGAGTATGTATGTTGCGTGACACAGCGTAAACAACAATCATCACTTAACAAATAATGTAAGCTCATTTAGGTGGAACATTTGAGATGTTTTGAGTGTAACGAGGTTTAACAAGGACCTGAATGTGTTACATACACAGTACTTTATGGGTAAATAACCAAAATCAACTTAATTTCTATCGATTGAAACAAAATCCACACTTTATCTACGTCTCCTCGCCTTTAGGAATTATCCAATCAAATTGAGGGCCATTTTGATTTTTTCAATAACTCTCTAATTTCTCGCGCGCCGATTGGCTCATTTTTATAAGGGTACAAATGGACGAAAGTTTAATTTATACAAGCTTTCAAGTTCAACTTTCAGCTGTCAAACTGTCAACTTTTTAACCAATGAGATTTTATGGACTTTTTTTAACTAGCCAATCAAAAAGTGACAAAAGTTATTGACAATGTCGCGTCGTTTTGAATAAAATTCACTTATCTTTGTTTTCGGCACGTTTACGGCTCGTGGTTCCACAGCCACTTTGACAATGTTATGACGCAATTTATCA
Source organism: Orbicella franksi (assembly GCF_964199315.1). NCBI lineage: Eukaryota > Metazoa > Cnidaria > Anthozoa > Scleractinia > Merulinidae > Orbicella > Orbicella franksi. The sequence goes on along the minus strand of NC_138150.1, from coordinate 23,657,598 downwards.
TCAATAAGAGGACAGACGCATAAATAACTGACGTCAATTTCTTAAATTGATGTTTCTGTCCTTAGGACTTGAGTTATTAAAAACATATTCATTCATTCATTGCACCAAATTAGACATAAATAATTCGCAGAACAAAACCATTTTCGGGCGTGAAACCCTCGTACATGATTTTTGGCAACGCTTTGCCCAACTTTGTTGCATGTCAAGTAACCTTTAATTTGGGAGCACTTATTCATCTCCAAACGCGTAAGATGAGCTCATCGCTTTGGCAGCAATTTTGTTCACAATGGTCGGGCAAATGTCTCCCTTCTCGCGGAATACACTGGCCAGCGGAATTGGCACAAAAAGGTTTACGACTCATCGACTAAACGAGCGAGTGATTTTTTCCCAACTAACTGCTCTAGCAACGCCCTCTAGCAACGCTATTACTCGTTAAAAATATCACGCATTAATAAACGGTTCGTACAATTATTTTTCAATGCACAACTAAAGACTTTTTCCATACTTTTTCCAGACCACTAGTTTCTTTTCCGAGACTCAAGAAACAAGTACATTCCTTAGAATGCAACCGTGATGAAATACAAACGTACGGGATTGTAATATTGCCTAAAATGGAAAATAGAAGATACCTCTTGACCAAGGCAGTCATGACGTTGTCTATTCCCACAGCATCAGCTGTGTGTGTTCGCAGCGCCTCACAGTGAAGGATGGCATTTGACAAGTTACAGATGTCTGAAGAATGTTTGCTCTCCACCTGCACAAAACAAAGTTATTTCATCACTATCAGAACGTGAAAAGACAAAGAGTGTTACGCAATAGTATCATTTCCATCGTCACACAACGCTCTTCTAGTGGGTGAAATGCTACGTGACAACCCAAACGGCTGCAAAGGAGATTACAGACAGACAAGACAGAGGCTATTTGGTGTAAAATTCAACTTGGTGTAGTTTTGGAGAGTCAGGGTCTTGAAAATGAGAGGAACCAATCTTCACCACAATGAGACAACTAGCTAGCAAAACCATTCTTCATTATGAGAGGGACTGGATGGCGGCTCTGGAAACTCGGCTACGGCAATTTCTTGGCTATCTGCTACAATGTTAGCCCCACCCGGGGGGGGGGGGGACAGGGGGGAGTATTCCCGGATATAAACTATATGGGTATGTGCCGCTTAGAAGGTTATGGGTTTCCGGCAGTTTAGTCGGGATGGGGAAGGGGTTTTTGGTGCCTAGTCTAGAATAGGGTTGCAAAATCAAGCTGATCATGGTCTAGTATAGGCTAAAGGTTTTAGTGTCCTAGCGGCACACCCCTACTAAATGATTTACAGAGTACCCCCTCTTTACCCGGAATGTCAGTCAGTCTCTCAGTTATAAGTAAATTTCAAATCTCAGACCACAGATATCAGTTGAAAAACGCGTCAACACTCAGGTTTGCAAATTCTCGCTGTCAGTTAAACCCCAGGCAGACCCACTTATTTCAGTTCGAGGACACGAGGACAGAAAGATCTCTATTAGGTACGTCCGCAGGAATGGAATCCATGAAATTTTAATTACGATGAAGCATGATTTTGAACTGACCATCATTAGCTTCTTCCTAGCAGCTAAGGTCTTCTCGAAATTCTGCAGCACTGGGTTCAGGGCGGGGTTTGCTCCTGCTGCCCACTTGAGACGTTGTTCGATGCTTGCCTCTTGTGTACTAAACTTCTCCTCCACTCCTTTTACGACTGAATCCATGTGTATCAGCCCTTGAACACGCTAAAACAAAGTAACAACATAAATGAAACCGCACCTTCTCTACTCTTTACCGGGTTTTAGTAGCCGACGATGATTTTAAGCACTCTTGAACGATTTAAGCAATAGAGCACTTTTTTCGTGTTTACACAGCCTCATCTAAACACGAGGAGGGTTGGAAGAATTCGAGACAGTTGTGCAAACCCGAGACGTAGTCGAGGGTTTGCATAAGAGTTCTCCCAGCCCCCCGAGTGTTTAGATGAAGCTATGTAAACGCGGAAAAAGTGCTCTATTGCTTTTATAAAAAAAATTCTCAAAAATACGCCCGAATCTAAAACGTCACAACAGTGTTTACATACACTCATCTAAACACAGCTATCGACCAATGAGAGCGTGCATAGTAGCTCAGGTATTCTGTAAACTAAACTCAGCAAAACCTCGCGGACTACTCGCTTACAGAAGATTAAGCCTGTGATCAGGCGAAATTATGATCGATCCAAAATGTGTATGTTGGCTTGGGTCAGACATTGCCGTTGCTTTAGATAGCTGGATGATAAACAAAAGGAACATTTAAGAGTTTTTAAGATCAAGAGACATGAGGTAGGTTGACGAGGTTACAATCTGAAAATGCATTTCACGTACTTGAATAAATCAATAAAAAAGTATGTCGTACCTTTTTCAGGTCTGCCATGACAGTGGCCCTTGCTGGTGTTATCATGTTGTTTCCTCTCATGGGACACCTCAGCAAGTTATCCTCATACAGCCACTAAAAAGAAATTTAAAAAAAAAAAAAAACTTATCAAAGTTTATCAGGTTAACTTAGCACTCCACAAGGACATCATCAAAGCGAAAGCAAGAGTCAGAGCGTATACAATTATCCTTTGACGAGGAAATTGCATTAGTTTTGAGGGCCTCAGCGTAACATCATTTAAGCTGTTGGGGATCCACTCTAAGTGATACTGAGCTTAGTCAGTCAAAATCGTAATGAAGATTGGCACTCAGCTAATAACCGAGGCCAAGGTACGAGGCCGCATATTGTGTGAAGGTTTAACCGTTTTTCAAAAATAACATTTGTTTCTTTACCTGAAACCTTGCAAGCTGAAGTTGAGCTCGTTGTACCACTCCCTTGTAAATGCTCATATTGTTATCGAGACGTCTAGAAACAGACAGTAAGGTAACAATTTTTTACATTTCAAATAAACTATAGTTTTCAACAAGATACATAATTCACTAAGGTGCAGTGTTGAGCTAGGTTCCTAGCCCGTCTGGTCAGCAGCGCGACAGAAGCAGAACACCGTGATTTCCTCGGGTCGTTTGGTTTCTGCAAGTCTATAACTATTGATTGCATCAAACTTTAAAATTTTTGAAGGTGAAATCTTTGCAGATGTTCTTTACTCGATTACCACAGGCAAGCGAAAGGGACAGACAATTTAAGAACTTTTTATAGAGCACCCTGCGAACAATGTGGTCACTTCTGGCCACTTTGAGAACAAACTGCTCTATCCGCAGGTCATCTATAGAGCTAATGGAATAAACAGAGCAACTGTTTTACATACTTGGCAAAATCGTGCTTCCTCCACGCCACATCGTAAGAACTTGTTAAGCTGGTGATCTGTGACAGATGTTTCGACTTCATAATTCCACTTGAGATGTTGCTATCGACAACCTTACAAAAGGAGAAATAGAGGAAAAAGACAAAACAGCTTGAAAGAAGCACAGTTGAACCAAAAAAAAAAAAAACTAAACACTTCCTTACGTCCATTGTGCCATTATGCGATAAAATAGTCCCGTCTCTCCTGGTGGATATGACCACTGCTTGCAAAGTAGATCATTTCATGCTGAAGTTATGCCTCTCCAATATGTATATCCTAGCCCGGGTGTTTGAAAGGTGGATAATGTTATCCACCGGATAAATCACAATCTAGCGGATAGCGTGGTTCGTTTTGTTTTCAACACTTATCCACTGGATAGCGATTTATCCGGCAAATTGTCTAGTTTCCCGTAAGCGGACAACCTCGTGTCTAATTACATGTTGGGCTCCATTGCAGCTGACAAACGGAGCTAACAATGCTGCGGCACCTGATCGCTGTCACCCCAAAGACGACTTTTGTTAATTAGTCTGATTTAAAAGTGTCTATATTCATCATACAGAATTTAGGGAAAAAAAACAACATATCAATGCATACCTTCTTGCAAAAATCCTCCAAAGAGACCACGTCTTCCTCGTTGGCGGATTCTTTATCTCCCTTATTTCCCAAAATGGTTGCAAACGCGATAACCACCGCAGCCAGGGCTTGTGATGGCAGGCCCATAATGCACTGTTGAACGCAATCAGCAATGAAATGTTTGACATGAACAGCCAGGTCATCTTCACTGTAACATGTGTCGGGATTCCAAGTCTTCGTCTCCGCATGTACATTGTCTGAGTTGGTAAACAGGTTGTTTGAAGGTTCTGCCACACAGTTTACAGAACCTGGCTTAGCTGCTGAGCTGGACACGCCTGAAAATATATATATATATATATAAGCGTGAAAACATATATTTGACCGCAAAAATTACACTGGTTATATGACCAGAATTTAGGTGAAATCTACCAAGAAGTTCTGATTTTTCGAACATTAAAATCAAGAGGGTGTGGATTAGAGCAATTTATTATGGCTTTTGTTGGCATGATTTTCAGTTCAACCCAGCACACAATCCATATGCACAACAGAAGCTATAATATACAAAACTTGCAACAACAAAAAAAGAACGAGACCAATATCCTCCAATACGGACCGTGCAAGTTACTTCAATAAAGTATTTATTATAATGGGTCTTTTTAATCTGTCGATAAATTGATGGGTCTCCGCAATCCTTTCTCGGTAAACACGCGCGCGCGCGCGAAAGCTAAGCATTTATTCACGTTTCTCACGTCGCTTTTGTCAACATTTAACTGAAATTGTCCTCCAAACATAAAGTCAAATGATTTCTACTTAAGAATAAACTGTTTATTTTGTGTGGTGAATTAAAAACGCAATTTGCCGAAGTCAGTTCGTACTGAAAAATTCGGACCGCTAAGGGAACCAATCAGAATTCTCGTTTTCACCCCGGACCGGTTCAGCCATATAATAAATGAACGTATTCAGTACCTTTAAGTGAGAGCGTAACCAGCCTACAACTCTTGAAGAATGAGATGATAACTTCCAACCTTTTGAGAAAGAACAACTTGCCAAGAAGGTCAGCATTTTTAACACCGTTTGTCACCTGTCAAAGTAAAAAGTCAAAAGTAACTAATTTGGATAAATTGCGCAAGGTTTAACGGGTTTATAAACAGTAAAACAAGATAAGAGTCAGCGACAGATGAAGAAGCATCTTTACCTGAAGTTCCTGTGCATCTCGTACAATGTCAAACTTCAAATTGTGCTCGTCAAAGTGAACTCGTTCAAAGGCTGTGAACATGTCTGTCAATTCACTGGCTACTTTGGTGAAGAGTCCATTGAACCCTGCTAGCAGCATCTGACCGGATGTCATAGAATTACTGCTGTCTTCACCTAATGACAGGCAATGAGATTAGAATACCGTGAAATGTACGTGCACTAGCTTATAATGGTTATTAGAGCAGTTTTCAATCGAGTGTCGAAAGTAATCAGGCAATTACTTTGGTTTAGATTTTGGTTTTGACACAGTTTGAGATTCTTGTGGTGGCGCGGTGGCCTCATGGTTAGTGCGCTTAACTCCAGATCGGGCGTTCTAAGTTCGAGCACTGGCCGGGAACACTGCCGTGTTCCTACGCCTCTCTCCACCCAGGTGTATAAATGGGCACCGGCGAATTTAATGCTGGGGGTAACCCTACGATGGATTAGCATCCCATCCAGGGGGGAGTAAAAATACTCCTAGTTACTTCATGCTACAGAAACCGGGATAAGCTCCAGCCTGATGGGCCACTTGACTTGTATGCAGACTTTACTTTTTTGCCGTTTTGGATTGGCTGAGTAGTCTAATTGGTACGTCATTGGTTTCGTTTTGGTTTTATGACGCTCAATTGAAAATTTTAGGTTGCGTTACTGCGTGTGTTGTTGGTAAGAAGTAAACACACTTTACTCTTTCAGAGAGCCTCTTTCCACCCAGGACCATAAACAAGCTGGGCAACCGTGAGATGGACAAAAGTGCTGGGTGAAAATCTGCAATAGCGCCCCAATATTGAGAAGTCCCGCCCGAGGGGAATAGCAATACTCCATATGACTTCATGCTTCAGATGGAGTACCAACAATCTAATTCTTTAGGGAGTGGCAGTGGAACAAATCAACAAATCTCACAAGTAAGTTTCATTTCACAAATTCACAGTTCATTTCATGATTTACTGTGTAACTTTACCTGAATCAGAGCCAGGGATCTTATTCGTTTGAAGAATCTTCTCAAACTGAGTGTGCATCTCCTGGATTGCTGTATCGACTTCCTGCGCGCTATGCGTCTATGGTAAAGGAAATATAAAATAACTGAGATACTACACGCGCTCTCATTGGTCGATAAGTGTGTTAAGATAAGAGTATGTTAACACGGTTGTGACGTTTTCGATTCGCGAGTATTCTGGAGGAATATCTTATAAAAGCAAATGAGCACTGTTTCCTTGATTACATAGCCTCATCTAAACAATTTGGGGGGCTGGGAGAATTCTCGAATTCTCCGAACCCCCCTTGCGTTTAGATGAGGCTATGTAATCAAGGAAACAGTGCTCTATTGCTTAAATGTAGCGCATCTGGCTGGCACGCGTTTTTAATACTGTGGTAAAGCGGGAGAGGTCAAGCTTTTTCCCGGTTCTGTGGTTAGTGAAGGGGTGGGGGGTAGCGTTTCATTAAAATATATGGGCGATCCTAAAGAGTACTGTAGTAATGAAAAAAATTAAGTGGCAGAGAAAGGCAAATGGTTATAACACAAGGGCGTTTAATTTTCTAGCTTCAAAACCAAACACAGACGTTTTAAGATGACATCCCATGGGGAAATCTGGCCAACGGTCTACAACTTCGGCACTAGCAGCAGTTTTTGGAATACACTGCAGGAATCATTCTGTGGAGTCTAATGTTATTCACTGACCTGTGCTGCTAAGTGTCCTTCCAAGAGCCGAGCTTCTATGTTCTCAGCGAGTTCTATCAGACTGATCTTTTGTGAACAAGCCACAGCTTGAACTTGCTGGACGACAGCAAACACAGTTGGGTCTTCAGCATAGATGCTCTTCACTGCCTCTGGGACAATGATTGTCCTGAAGTTTGTCATCAGTTCCTGAAAATCAAATCACAACACTTGTCACGTAGACTCAATTATATGTTGTTGTAACCCTTACAACTGTTCCATATGTTGTAAGTGACTTCAGAGTTGGCAGCCTAATTGCCTTGCCTTAGGTATTTTCAAGGTATCCTTTACATAAACCTTATTGGCTGCCCTGGGGCCCGTTTCTCGAAAGCCCCAGACACTTTTCGGGCCCGCAAAGCCACTTTTAGTTAATCAGTATTTCAAGTCAGAGAGGTGTATACGCCCGAGACTTCTTGTATGAAGGGAACCTCTGTTCATATTAAGAATATGTGCATAAAACAGCTCTGTAGTCATAAGGTTTGAGATTTTGCTAGGGCTTTTCGGGTACGAACAAACCTGTAATATAAAGGAAAGATATAGAGGCAAGATCGTGGATGATCAGGTAGCTGAGTGTGGTGGGGAAGGAAAAGTAGGCCGGATGGACTGGAAGAATCACCGAAAGAGTTGTGGCCAGATATCAGACAAACAAATACGGAAAACCTGAGACTCAGACAACTTTTTCTTCAAAAATATATCATGGAGTCAATAAAGATGACGATGATGGCAACAATAATGATGAAGAAAAGTGATTTTATTCATGACACATAATGTAATCAAACAACAGGTACTTATGTTATTTGTACCTGCAAAGCCATGAACACCTTCTGTACTGCTAAAACAGCTTTCATGGAATTCTGAGCCTGGCCTAACAAAGCTTGCTGATCTTCTTTGACCTCCTGTGGAAAAAACCGAAATGTGTGACCTTTCAAAAAAAGATGTTGAGCTGTAGTTTGTGTTAAATCAATTTTGAGAGATTTTGCTGCAGAACGGGAACAAGTTATAAAGCTAGTTTTCTTTTCTACACTTCCTCCCTTACCATTGGATGATCCTTTAGCAGCAACAGTAGTTGATTCACATTACCACTCATGGAGCAGAGTTCATCAAGAAACCAGTCGCCTTCTCTTGACGTCAATTCAGATAGTCTGTCCTTGGCAACTATTAACAGTCATAACCAAACCAGTACAGCATAAGCATGCAGTTGTCATAAATGCTTTGTACAAGGCCCTACCACTAAGTCCTATATATTGACGTTGAGAAGCTCCAAACCATACCAAGGAAGGAAAAATGTAACAATAATGGTTTGACTTTGCAGAACACTTCTCAACAAGTGACTGGAACCTATTATAAAGAGAAAACTGCTAATGTGCACGAGGGATGAAAAAGGATCAAAACAACCATGACTTTTAAATTTTCAATCTTGGCTCTAATTCCAACGAAGTTTTTACAATAGTTGTAACCAGAGGGTATCCGGTATCACTTTAATGCAGTTCACACATTTCCATTCTGTAAAACGAGAGAAACATTTCATGCAGTTGTTACTAAGAGCAAATGTCTTGTGATAATATAGATGCGCCTTTTAAACCTTCCTTACCTTTAGCTGTGTTCTCCATTGCTAAACACCTCTTATTCAGGGAGTATAATGCCGTGATCAGTACACTAGTAAGACAACGAAACGATGTAGGCTGTTTTCCTGCAAAAGGAACGCGGTAAAAGGCTCTCATAATTTGTAAAACTAAACAATCATTAATAAATCAGTCAAGTGGTACATTGTCTTAGGCGCCATCCACACTACACCAGAGAAACTTGAGAAGGACGTTTTCACTCAGAAAACGCATCAAATGTTCTCCCTCCACACTACACCGGAGAACTATGAAAACGCACCTTCGGTTAGGCCTACAGTCCACATTAAACTGTCACGAACATGGAGCTTTTCGAAACCGTTCTTCAAACCGAAGAAATGTAAAAACGCCGGCTTTGCGCTTTAGTGTGGACGAAAAACATTTTGAAAACAGAGCTTTTCGTCACGACAGTCATATGATTGATGCGTTTAGAAATTTCTTCGGCGTAGCGTGGCCAGAATGTATTTTGAGGCGTTGTCAGAGTGGAACGCCATTTTCAATTTTATCCAGCGTAGCGTGGACGGTGCCTAATTTATATTCATCCTAATCTTTCCGCTAAGTCATTTTACCTGTAATGTATTTCTTCAGTGCTCCATAAGTTTCCCCAACAGCCTTGCGAAGGAATGCTGTCTCAACACTCTCTTGTTTCCTGCGCTCAGAAAACTAAACAAAATACAGGTGGTACTTTGATACAACTTGGTATGCAGTTAATAAAAAACAGAGAAAAAAATACTTAATGGCAACAGAAAGAGATATAAATTTTGATGACTGACTTGACTTAATGCAAGATTTTACATCGTCAGACGTCATAGTAATTTTGATCACTTCCAAAAACCATAAAGGCCTGAACGGTCCTAGCTATTGGGAGCCTGTGCACCAGTTCGGTTTCTACTTTCGTGGACTTGTTTTAATGTTCACTTGAACTGGGACAATTTGCACATTAGCTTAAATCACTTCTTTACCCACATGACCTGCCATCTCGATTTTGTACACGACATCAATGACAAGAGTACGGGATTATAATGTTTAACAAGACAAGCCAAAGACATAGAAGTCGATACCATTTGATTGCATGCATTCCAAATGATTTATATCATGACATTCCAAGTACCAACTATGTAACCTATCAAGTACAAAATGATCCAGAACTACCTCTGTTTTAAACTTAACATATTTAAGTAGTAGGCAGTGGGGATGATTATCTTGCAGCATAAGGCAAAATAGTTAATGGTCTAACCAGTAGTTGTCGGGAATGTCCCGTGTTTCCTCTCTCTTTGCCTAATGATTTTTAACGCGGATCAAAAGAACAAACATACCTTAATGAACTTGGCATTCTGTTCGGTCAAACTGCTCTGTAATTTGACCTCCATGGCCATGAACCCTGTCACTTCTGCTAGGGTCAAAGGACTATCAGCCACTGGTTTGTTATGTAGCTTCTCACTCTCCTCTAGTACATCTTGACACCTGACAGGAAACTCACGAGAATGAACGTTTGATTTCCGTACAGAGGTTGGGTATTTAAAGGTAAACGACGGACCATGGATCTCTAATGACGGTGCAAACTTTGCCTTACAGCCACTCCGTTATTAAGGCCACTTTTCTCTGGCCCGAACAAAAGCTCTGTCAGTCATTTTCTTATTTAAGAGCCCCTATAATACGGCCATCAGGTTAATACGGCCACACTTTTGTGGCCCGCTGCTGACCGGATTAACGGGGTTCCACAGTCTCCCACTGTATTTAATACTCCACACTACAGAAAAACATATCAGCCACAAATATATCAAGCAAAATAACAATATGAGCAAAGAATGCGCTTCAATTAATGGAGCGTTGTTTACAATAACCATTGTCAATGACATTCAAAGCTGTGCTCCAAGGTCACACATGGACCGTATAGCGGCTGCCAGAGGCGCCAATGTATGCTTTCGGTTCGACCTTGTTGAGCTGCGTCGTTGCTGTACTTTGCGACGGCGATTAGCCGCGACAATTATTTATTCAAAGGTTGGTCAAAAGTATGCCTGCATAAACAAAATCCTATACAGTACAAGCTGAAGTTTATGTACTAAAGGTAAAATAGGAGATAATTAACGTAAAATAGAACGTACTTCTTCGTTGAGGAATCGTCTACCAAGGACTGAAGCCAACTCTGCCATTCAAAACTTCTGTTTTGTTGTACATAATCTGAAGGAAACTACAAGACGCAATGACAGCATGCATGACTCTCAGGGAAAATACAGAAGCAAAAAAACTTGAAAAGCTTCGACTGTCAGATACAGTTCAAAAATCCAATACAAGAACCCAGAACGTGGAGCGCTTTGTCTGGCGTCCTACACAATAAATATCAGCGTACCAAAGTTTTCTTTTTACTGAGAGATGAAAACTTACAAGCGATGTCACAGTGGCATAGGTGTGAAGCAAGTCTAGGCAGGAGCGGAACATGGTACGTCTCTGATGAAGCAAGCCTGAGAGTTCTGTTTCAAGCTGTTCACACTGTTCAAGAATATAAAAATCACCAATCTCAGTTATGCATAAACTACGACTAACTATGACTAACTACCAAGTGTCGTGTTTTGTTTGGAACAGCTGTCGTGTCTTTGTGCGTGTCATCACTCGAACAGAATCCGACTAATGTAACAAGTTTCGCGCGCACAAGACAATTTTTTTGAACAATGTTTTTTAACTTTAATTTTATGTTTTTTGTTAGATAGTACGTTCGTTAGCTCACGAAGATCGCGAGGAAAGATCGTAAGTTAAGTGAATTTTGAAACGGAACGTAGAGAGGTGGTGCGTGGAAACGCGGCATACTAAGGCTTAGGACACGTCGCTGTGAAACTCTGAATCGAAATGACGGGAATTAAAACATGCAGTATTTCACCAGCTGAAAGCAGAGAAGCCGTATTAGGATGAGAAAAACAAACAAACAAAAGCGTTACGCATCAAACTCTCTAACACAACTTTTACCTGGTTTACAATGTGTCCTTGTCCTGCGCCCTTTAAGAAACTGATGGCTGGAGCAAAGCTTGGAAGACCTGTGAACAACACAGTAGTGACCATTACTATCGGACATACACCGTTTACCATAACTTCTCTCGGTCCCTTCAAGAAGAACAACCTATCTTAGAAAGTCTTGAGACAGAGTAGCAGGCATGCGCAGCATGTACTAAGGGATCTACGTCTACTTTAAAGGAATAGTTGTTCATTACCTAGGTCAAGGGGTTGAAGAAGTTCACCAACAAGAGACCCCAGCTTTGGTCCATGAACGGTCTCCATTGCAGCCTAGGACATAACAATTTACAAAGAATTCTTTAGTTAACACACATGTATATTTTTCATTAGATACGCTATGTCTCAATTTGTTTAGGTTCTTTGGTTTGACCCATGGAAACCATACATGACAGATCAGAAGCTGCAAAGATATGTGACTGAAAACAGGTAACAAAAAGTTGAAAATGTATTCCTATTAAAGCGGAGAGACACTAGCTTGCAAGAGGTGTGTACAAAAGGATGGCTTCATTCCATATGCGTTTGAAAGGTTCTGGTTCACAAGTCCAGGCCCAAGATGATCATGGTGATGACGATGATGACCATAAAAAATTATTGCGGGGAAGATGATAAAATTTAAAAAGGGCAGCCTTTCCCACCTTGTGCTGAACCTGCCATTGCTGACATTCGAGAAGTTTTTCTGCGATGGATTGTAACACTGAATCATGATCAGCTAGCAGTTTCTTCTTTTCATCAAATCTTAACGTGGGAAGAAGAGATGATAGCAATAATTATTAGTATGTACGCTTACTCTATGCTTCATTCTTTGCAAACGTGAAAAAACAGCAGGAAATCTGTCTAGCTAGAATGTTGTTAATAAAGGAGCTACGTAACCGTTTAATCATCTTGAAAAGTTTAACATCAATATTTCAAGTTTGACGTTTGTAATCCGCGTTAATCTTCTCCATCCTTAATCATCCTTGTTCCTTTATGAGTAATTATTATCTCTCTAGAGTTTTTCTATCTTAGTAAACTACTATTCTCAGGTTTTCCTTCAATGTAAAGATAACTTTGTACGTGGCAAAATAACTCAAAATGCCGTGACTGAGCTCCCTTAAAGACATGACTTGTAGAGTTGACTTACTTGGCTTGTACAGTGTGCAGAGGATGTTGAGTGTTACTGATGGCTGCCTGGAGAGTCTCCTGCTGATCTTTAAGTTCATCAGTTGACAAGTCCAAAGATTTTAATTGTTTCAGAGACACCAAGTATGTGTCCAACTGTTCATCTAACTTGGTCATGCCAGATAACAACTCGTCCCTGAGAAACACAACGGGTGTTCTTCAGAGATCAAATGATTACTGCATTCAAACCTTCCTGAGTAGCTAGATCATATGTACTTCTTGAAATTATACTTAACAATGTTGACACACAAGAGTCACCATATTTCGAGAGGAAGCCACATAAACCCTAGTTGGTTTTCCAGTGAATGTTCTATCAAGGTGGCTTACGTTTTTCCTTGGTTTTACGCAGGAAAGTGAAGCAAGGAAACAGCAGACGTCTGTACGAATGCTACTATTCAGGTTGAATAGGAAACCAGAGTACTTGGAGAAAAATCCTCAGAGCAAGGCGTGAACCAACAACTGATTCAACCTACATTTGGCAGGAGACAGGAATCGAACCTGGTCAACAATGGTAGCTGTGGGAGTGAGCCCTCTCACCACTACCCCAACCCTTCTACCCATTAAGTGGTTCAGTCCTACCTGTTGTTTGTCCAAGTAACTTTCATCTCTGCCACACGTGAAGAAAACAAGCTCTGAGTGACGTCCCTTTCCATCTCCTTCTTGTTCACTTTGTTGTCTGTAACACCAGGAGCTCCTCCTCCATAAAAGGCACTGGCAAAAGCAGTGTCGTTTGCAGTGGTCCAGTCAACCAGAGGGTCATACACAAAAGCTTCCAGGAGAGTGAGCAGCGTCTCACGACCTTGTTTCAGAATCTTAAGCACTTCTTCACACGACAGACGGAAAACTCCCTGAAAAGGAAGCCACACTATTATACAAGGCACAACAACACCATCGTCAGTGAAAAGTATAAATCCTTTCTGACGCAGCTGGCAAAGCTGTGCTAACAATCTCTGCATACGTAAGAGTGCACCATAATCCGATGATACATGCTCATGACGTCGGCAAAGTAAACTTTGCTTCGCTAAAGTCCAAAGTAGATTCCGCTGTACATTCATTTCTTCTTTTATTTCTCTCGTGCTCTCTTAACTTCCCACGTGCATCGTAACTGGATGACGTACACTAAAGCATGAATCAATTGTTGAATATTTGCATCAGAACATGCGAGCATGAACAGTAGATGTGGGGCCCAAGTTTTGTAAACTCAGAGACAAAATGGCATCAATCGATTCACAGAGCTTCAAGTCTTGGGAAACACAGCACAACAAAACAGATTTTCAGATGAAATCCTGGTCAGAAAAGTCAAAACTTTCCGTATGCTACAAGCATACTTAACCGATAGTAAAATAGAAAAATGCGTTTTCCATTTCTATTTCCTAGTGTGTAAAGAATACCTCCACTCCTGTCACTCCCAGGGCTGTCTCCAGGTTAGGTGTCATCCTAAATGGAACCTTCTCAGGGACTCTCAGTCCTTTACCCTTCTCGAAGCATACATTGTAGTCAATATGGACTACCTGACAGAGTGAATAAAATCAAGTTGCTTAAGAACGTATCACTCATAACAACACAAAAAGACATGTTTTTGAAAATGGCTGATGTAGGAACAATGACACCTAACAAATGACTGAGATAAACGAGCTATCTACTTCCATGCTCGTAGAAATTTGACTGCATTCTCATCGCATGAAGTCTCTTTTTTCTCCTTCAAAGATAGGATCAACCATTCCCAAATGTCAAAAGTTGTTTATAAGGCTAGTTGTTGGGACTGCCTGGATTTCTACATGGGAAAACCAAAACGTAGATTGCATGAACGGTTTGTTTCATACATTATTCAAAGTTCAACAAAGTTTAGTCACTGCAATAACCGATAAAATGGTCGTTTCCACAAGGGTATTTTCCTTGAATCCGAGGTTGTTTGTTATATTATCGTTCATCATTCTACAGTTGTACTACAATTCTTACCTCCCCTGTTGTGAAATCTACCAGCATGTTATCCAGATGTCTGTCTCCCAGGCCAATAATGTAACCTATCATAGACATGACTGCAGTGGATCGAGCATAACTCTGAGTCATCTGCCACCACTCTGCTGCACTAGTGCTAGAACACCACAGCTCTCTGAAAACATAATCACAATAATTAATAAGCATGTTTGCCACAGACAGCAGTTTTCAAAATTTACTGACTTTTCCCTGATTAAAAATTCAAAGAATACAATTCCCCAGACCAAATAACTACAAAATGTCAGATATTGTAACGGCATCTAGCCTCCCTTTACAGCAGTCTTTTCCACCTATCTATTCAAGACTGAAACGTTTTTCACCAATTTGCCTTCATTGTCAAGGAAAAACATCGTTGATTTCACAGTGACCTGAAATGTTTCTTCCAGCCGTCAATGGTATTGAAGCAACGGTGTCGTAATTTCAATTTTCCCTGACTCAAAATAAAATTGCCTAACTTTTCCCTGACTTTGAAGACTTCATTACTGTATTAAATTTCTAATTCGATTTTTTGTACTACTAATTCTTAATTTGCAGAGATTCCAAGTCACAGGTCACAAAACTAAATATTTAGTCGAAATTTGACAACAAAGCTGTTTCTGTTTGGTAGATTCATTTCTAATGCTCTTGAAGGTTGTCAGACCACTCAAATTATACCTTGGAACAGAACCATTCTAGTAAACGAGGCAGTTCTATTACAACAACAGCGAGTGAGAATGATGACTAGTCGTATTACTAGTAGTAATCGTAGATTAAAGAGTGCGTTCGAGTATTGGGAGGTTTGGTATGTTAAAATAGCAATGTGTGATAGGTTTTGCATTGTACCGTAAAGCCATTACGTTTTATTTTTGTTCAAACCTGGACAGTGTCAAAAGTAATAATAATAAAAAGTGGTACATATTTCGTGAAGACATTGATAAATCTTAGCTGCAAGGTTTTTTCATGGCACTAACTCTAACTTCAACCGGTAACGGTAAACCTAACCGGTAACAATAAGCTGCCTTAACACTCGAAAGAAAGAACATGGACGAACATGAAAATAACATTATTCACCCCTGACGAATTTTTTTTGGGTGGGGGGGGGGGGGGTGAGGAATTTGGTGTCCATAGATAAAAATGCGATAAAACTTGACGAAGAGGGGACTTACTTGGCCAACAGGTCACTAGGAGTTTCTTTCATGAGTTCCTCTAGGACATGCTTCATCACACTAAGAGGCCAATCTTTTCTGTTAGACAGGTCTGTGATACCCTGTTAATGCAAAAAAAGGTAATTTCAAACACTAGTTTTAAGACACTCTATTGAAAATCACTCCATCACATATACTAGATGGTCTAAATAGCACTGATAATCGCCAAAAGCAAGACATTAGGAATCTAAATTACAATCTTACTTTTCAAAGATAATATTACGAATGTATAATTAATCAATCAAGCAAGCAAGCAATCAACACTTTATTTAAACACATTGCGCCTGAGAGCTAAGTACGCTTGATCAAAATGGGAACGTGTATGCAAAATGCAAAAATAATGAAATGCATTACATTGTCACAAAACAATACAGTTAAATATCTATAGTACACACAATACATGTAATACTACAACCAAACAAACAGTAAAAAACCAGGAAACATTTCAATTTAGTTAAAGACTTTAGCTGAGCACTAGGAATTAATGAGGGACGCTTTTTTACCTTCTCTTTAAGGGCAGGAGTAATTTTGCTGTAGTAAAGTTCACTTGGTTTCATGGGTGGAGGTGGTGGTTGATTTGCACCCTGAAATAGTAACAGAGCACCATTAAAATTTTAATTTTTTTTAAGACAAGACTCTAGAAGTGATCGTAATTTTTTCTGTCGTTATGCTAAAATAATTTTGCGGCCAAATCAATTTTAAACAAAGTAAGAGAATTTATTCTTATTTTTAATGTTTGGATTAATGGAGTTGTAATCACTAACTTTCATTTCAATAAATACTTGACTGTATGGTTTCATTAATTTATGTTTTCACATTGAGGATACCTGTGCAGACTTCACCAGTGAGATGGCCATGGCTTCTCTTTGCTGCCAGCGTTTGAACAAGGCAAACACAGGAACAGCCCCATCCACCCACTGTATAAGACCTGACCGGGGGCCAAGAGGCGTGACAGAGTAATGGCGAGCACAAAATTGGGGAGAATTGTGGCTGCAGAGTGGCATAAGAGAGAGAAAATAAGTACTGATAAAGAAATTAACATCCTTTCCAATAAGTTCTCTAACTGAACTACATTGTGTGAAGAGTGCATAACAAAAACAAACATCCTCTACATGTAAGTTCACTACCACAACACCGACATTATTTCAAGTTAAACATGGCTGAGAGATAGGGATTCCAAGGCAGTCACACAACAATAAATTAGAGCTATTAGCAGTTAATAGCAAACGTTAGGCAGGCAGCCACGACAATGCTGACAACAACGTTGATTAAAAAAAAACAAAGCAGAATTGGCTCAGTCACATTCTGTTTGCAAAAGACAGATAACGCACATGTAAAGTTATTCTGCTGTTCATTATACCTCTCGTTTGGAACTATTCTTGTTGCCGTTGCCATTGTGGTTCAAGTAAGGTCCTTATTAATTTATTATGAATATCAATGGTCACTGTACTCGGCTACGCCTATCATTACCTGTCAACTCTGGCAAACATGTTGTTACAGATGGAGAGGAACTGCATGATTCTTTCATCAAGATGAAGATCTTCAAGTCCTTTAAATAAGTATGTGTACCTGAACAAAGGGAGAAAACCAACAGAAATGTTGCTCACCACAGTATCACTGCAGAATATAGCTATTACAGAAGTGAGCAAACACTGCCCAGAACTGAGACGAGTAGGTCTGGACACATACAAATTTAGTATGACTGCACACAAGATCAAATGTTGGGTAAGTGGTACCTCATTACCATATTTTAAAATGTTTTGTTCAACATCTAGTCCGACTCAAATTCAACATCGCTTACACTACGCCGGAGGAATTTGAAAACGGAGGTGTCACTCTGAAAACGCATCAAATGTTTTCTGTCCATTATACTTCGACAAACGAATTAAAAAACGCAACAATCAACGGTCATTTTAGATTTGAGATTGAGAAAAACTCAGTTAACATGTTGGACTAGGTTCTCCAGCTTTATGTTATGGTGGTAGTTAATACCTTTGACATCACAACGACAGTGATGAACAGAAAAAAGAAATAAATCCTTTTTCCTTACCTCTGTCCATCAGATCCGACAAACACCAGCTTCTTAGGCTTGGTTTTGGTTGGCAGAATGTTGACTTCTCTGATTACAGAATCAATGGTGACAATCTACACAGTGTAAAGGAAAAGAGTTAAAATTGTGAACTAGCAAAAATTAAAAAGTTCCTTTTCACCGTCACTCTCATTTACATCCCTCGGCACCATCAACAAAGCCAAATAATCCAGACTGATGGAACAGTGTTCAAAATCACTTGAAACCCACAAAGCACAGTTTTCATTAAATAGAAAACTTGAACTGTGTTTCTATCGAATTATAAAAACACGAGTCGAAGTTTGGGAGAACGAGAAATGCTGTGGGAACACGAGTCAATAGGCGAATGTTTCCACAGTATTTTCCAGGAGTGTTTCTATTAAAACTCGATAGAAACACGAAGAACATGTTTTCTAATTCTTTTAAAAGATTCCACGACGAAAAAGGGAAACAAGTTGTTTACTTTGATTATCAAAATGTAAATTCTCTTTTCTCGCGCCATCATTACGTCAACAGATCGTGCTAGTTCTGTGTTGCTGTAGAGTTATAAAACACGATTTTAAGCCAATCAGCGCGCGTATTTTCTATGGGCTATTTCATAAATGACAACAAACGTACATGGGAAGGAAACATTTACCTTTCCACTGAAATGTGTCTGGCCTGGCATGTAGACTGCAGAAGCTTTTAGACTGGCAAGTGAAGGGCTGATCTCATCCATGTAAAGGGTGTAAGCTGCACGTTTTTGAGATCTGGCCTGGAATGCTTGTAATAGCTGTAAGCATAAAACGAAAGATACATCACGTTAGCACATAAAAAAAATGTGATGTGAGTTTTTCTCGGTGAACATACTTCAAAATTATCGCAAAAGCAAAAATAAAAGAACTTGTAATTACCTGTTTAAATGACTCCCAGCTGGACCTGTGGTCAGAAGGATCTGGAGGGTTCTGTAAGGCTTCCAGTGCTGCTTGAATCGTATCACTGTAAGTCATCTGGAACCATTGCTCGTGAGGCGTGGCAGGTTCTTGACAGGTTATTTTGTTCAACTGCTCTATTGCAAAAACAACCTGGAAAAAGCAAAATTCCGGAATTTGATCTCAGTATTCTCCTACCTTGGCCAGTTTCATTCCTTTATGCTTTTCTATCAGATGTTTGGTATTTTTGTACCCTTTGGCCTGTTAACTATTTACAGTCGACTACATCTAAGACAGCCACTGTTGAGTCTGTCATTTAGAGAACATCTTACAGAAGAGTTCATTACGAGAGATTTGACAGCATTGTTATTTTTTCAGGGTTTCATCTAACTCAAGTTTGCATTTTACCTTTTTGCAAGATTGAAAGGGGGAATGGAGGTACTAACACTTATTCTATAGGAATTACGGCTATGATTTCATGTTTTTGTGCATTTTCTGACACAATTTGTCCATGGTTGTAGTACGACATGGTGTCTTTAAAGTAATCATCTAATCCAAATATTGCACAGTACTCACGGGTTTCATGATAGCAATATGTTTCTCCCTGATCAGTGTTGCCTTCTGCTGATTGGTTAGATTCTGGTTACCATTGACTCTCTTGATCTCGTCCTCAAGCTGTTGCTGCCGTCGTGTTACGTCATGATGAGTCTGCATAAGGGAGCCATGCCATAATTCCTCCCACAGTAGAGTGATTCTGCGTAACTCCATTATAAAACCCTGCAGGTCAGATACTAGCTGAGGATTGTGTGTTCTAATAGATTCAACGATGGTCTGGTAGCAGCTGGTCAGTGCGTCACTCTCTGTCTTGCCGTCTTGGGCCTCACAGGGTTGGCTGCCTTGATTTTGACTATTTTCTGCCGAGTCAGTGGAAGTTGACACAAGAAGTGGAAGAAGACCTAAAATAAC